>NW_019272490.1:17762-25367 GCF_002738345.1 Cucurbita maxima | reverse complement strand
GCATTTGAAATTGGATTACTTGTTCCGAATCTTCGATTGATAAATTCTAGAGCTTTGACAATGGATCACTTTTTCAAAAGACGATTGGTAAAATCTAGAGCGTTAACAAATAATTTATTTTTTATGAATCGTTTTAGTGGTACAATGGGGAGTATTTCCGCTTGTCATTCGAGTTATTATGTTCCAGAGGTCGTTGTAATACAAGGGCGAGCATTCCTGCTTGTCACTCAGTGACCCAAGTTTGATCCCGAACAATAAAAAGTTTAATCTTGTTTTTACAATTTTAGTCGGATTCAAAATTGAATTACTTGTTGTAACGGCGATGGATAAAATATGGTTTGTTAACAAATATTATATTTTTCGAAAATCGTCGCTATAGAGTGGTGAGTACTCCCACGAGTTTGATCCCGCGCAATAACGATTTTTAATTTTCTTTTGAATTCAAAATTCGGTGTGGTGAACTGGATGATTTGGGTTTGTTTCCCAACAACGAAATTCCGGATTGGATTTCTTTTTCTCTCGTGTGATAACAAATAATATATTTTATAGAGGTCGATGTAATACAGTAGTGAGTATTCCCGCTTGTCACTCGAGAGACCTGAGTTTGAACCCCGACAATAATACTTTTAATTTTCTTTGGAAAATTTGCACCGCATTTGAAATTTGATTACTTGTTCCGAATCTTGGATTGATAAAATCTAGAGCGTTGACAATGGATCACTTTTTCTAAAGACGATTGGTAAAATCTGGACGTTAACAAATAATTTATTTTTTATGAGTCGTTTTAGATGTACAATGGGGAGTATTTCCGCTTGTCACGTTAACAAATAATTTATTTTTTATGAGTCGTTTTAGATGTACAATGGGGAGTATTTCCGCTTGTCACTCGAGTTATTATGTTCCAAGGTTGTTGTAATACAAGGGTGAGCATTCCTACTTGTCACTAAGTGACCTGAGTTTGATCCACAACAATAACAAGTTTAATCTTTTTTTGACAATTTTAGTCTAATTAAAAATTGAATTACTTTTTGTAACCACGATAGATAAAATCTTGTGTGTTAAACAAATATTATACTTTTCGAAAGTCGTCGTTGTAGAGTGGTGAGTACGCCCCCGGGTTTGATCCCACGCAGAGACGATTTTTAATTTTCTTTTGAATTCGAAATTCGGTAGTGGTGAACCGGATGATTTGGGTTTGTTTCCCAACAACGAAATTCGGGATTTCATATCTTTTTCTCTCGTGTGTTAACAAATAATATATTTTTCAGAGGTCGGTGTAATACAGTAGTGAGTATTCCCGCTTGTCACTCGAGAGACCTGAGTTTGAACCCCGACAATAATACGCTTAATTTTCTTTGGAAAATTTGCACCGCATTTGAAATTTGATTACTTGTTCCGAATCTTGGATTGATAAAATCTAGAGCGTTGACAATGGATCACTTTTTCTAAAGACGATTGGTAAAATCTAGAGCGTTAACAAATAATTTATTTTTTATGAGTCGTTTTAGTGGTACAATGGGGAGTATTTCCGCTTGTCATTTGAATTATTATGTTCCAGAGGTCGTTGTAATACAAGGGCGAGCAATCGTGTTTGTCACTCAGTGACCCAACTTTGATCCGGAACAATAACAAGTTTAATCTTCTTTTTACAATTTTAGTCGGATTCAAAATTGAATTACTTTTTGTAACAGCAATGGATAAAATCTGGTTTGTTAACAAATGTTATATTTTTTGAAAGTCGTCGTTGTAGAGTCGTAAGTACTCCCACGAGTTTGATCCCCCGCAGCGATGATTTTTAATTTTCTTTTGAATTCGAAATTCGGTAGTGGTGAACCGGATGATTTGGGTTTGTTTCCCAACAACGAAATTTAGAATTGGATTCATTTTTCTCTCTTGTGTTAACAAATAATATATTTTTCAGAGGTCGATGTAATACAGTAGTGAGTATTCCCGCTTGTCACTCGAGAGACCTGAGTTTGAACCCTGACAATAATAAGCTTAATTTTCTTTTGAAAATTTGCACTGCATTTGAAATTGGATTACTTGTTCCGAATCTTCGATTGATAAATTCTAGAGCTTTGACAATGGATCACTTTTTCAAAAGACGATTGGTAAAATCTAGAGCGTTAACAAATAATTTATTTTTTATGAGTCGTTTTAGTGGTACAATGGGGAGTATTTCCGCTTGTCATTCGAGTTATTATGTTCTAGAGGTCGTTGTAATACAAGGGCGAGCATTTCTGCTTGTCACTCAGTGACCCAAGTTTGATCCCTAACAATAAAAAGTTTAATCTTGTTTTTACAATTTTAGTCGGATTCAAAATTGAATTACTTGTTGTAACGGCGATGGATAAAATCTGGTTTGTTAACAAATATTATATTTTTCGAAAATCGTCGCTATAGAGTGGTGAGTACTCCCACGAGTTTGATCCCGCGCAATAACGATTTTTAATTTTCTTTTGAATTCCAAATTCGGTGTGGTGAACTGGATGATTTGGGTTTGTTTCCCAACAACGAAATTCCGGATTGGATTCCTTTTTCTCTCGTGTGATAACAAATAATATATTTTACAGAGGTCGATGTAATACAGTAGTGAGTATTCCCGCTTGTCACTCGAGAGACCTGAGTTTGAACCCCGACAATAATACTTTTAATTTTCTTTGGAAAATTTGCACCGCATTTGAAATTTGATTACTTGTTCCGAATCTTGGATTGATAAAATCTAGAGCGTTGACAATGGATCACTTTTTCTAAAGACGATTGGTAAAATCTGGACGTTAACAAATAATTTATTTTTTATGAGTCGTTGTAGTGGTACAATGGCGAGTATTTTCGCTTGTCACTCGAGTTATTATGTTCCAAGGTCGTTGTAATACAAGGGTGAGCATTCTTACTTGTCACTCAAGTGACCTGAGTTTGATCCACAACAATAACAAGTTTAATCTTTTTTTGACAATTTTAGTCTAATTAAAAATTGAATTACTTTTTGTAACCACGATAGATAAAATCTTGTGTGTTAAACAAATATTATACTTTTCGAAAGTCGTCGTTGTAGAGTGGTGAGTACGCCCCCGGGTTTGATCCCACGCAGAGACGATTTTTAATTTTCTTTTGAATTCGAAATTCGGTAGTGGTGAACCGGATGATTTGGGTTTGTTTCCCAACAACGAAATTCGGGATTTGATTCCTTTTTCTCTCGTGTGTTAACAAATAATATATTTTTCAGAGGTCGATTTAATACAGTAGTGAGTATTCCCGCTTGTCACTCGAGAGACCTGAGTTTGAACCCCGACAATAATAAGCTTAATTTTCTTTTGAAAATTTGCACCGCATTTGAAATTGGATTACTTGTTCCGAATCTTGGATTGATAAAATCTAGAGCGTTGACAATGGATCACTTTTTCTAAAGACGATTGGTAAAATCTGGAGCGTTAACAAATAATTTATTTTTTATGAGTCGTTTTAGTGGTACAATGGGGAGTATTTCCGCTTGTCATTCGAGTTATTATGTTCCAGAGGTCGTTGTAATACAAGGGCGAGCATTCCTGCTTGTCACTCAGTGACCCAAGTTTGATCCCGAACAATAACAAGTTTAATCTTGTTTTTACAATTTTAGTCGGATTCAAAATTGAATTACTTTTTGTAACGGCGATGGATAAAATCTGGTTTGTTAACAAATATTATATTTTTCGAAAGTCGTCGTTGTAGAGTGGTGAGTACTCCCACGAGTTTGATCCCCCGCAGCGACGATTTTTAATTTTCTTTTGAATTCGAAATTCGGTAGTGGTGAACCGGATGATTTGGGTTTGTTTCCCAACAACGAAATTCGGGATTGGATTCCTTTTTCTCTCGTGTGTTAACAAATAATATATTTTTCAGAGGTCGATGTAATACAGTAGTGAGTATTCCCGCTTGTCACTCGAGAGACCTGAGTTTGAACCCCGACAATAATAAGCTTAATTTTCTTTTGAAAATTTGCACCGCATTTGAAATTGGATTACTTGTTCCGAATCTTCGATTGATAAAATCTAGAGCGTTGACAATGGATCACTTTTTCTAAAGACGATTGGTAAAATCTGGAGCGTTAACAAATAATTTATTTTTTATGAGTCGTTTTAGTGGTACAATGGGGAGTATTTCCGCTTGTCATTCGAGTTATTATGTTCCAGAGGTCGTTGTAATACAAGGGCGAGCATTCCTGCTTGTCACTCAGTGACCCAAGTTTGATCCCGAACAATAACAAGTTTAATCTTGTTTTTACAATTTTAGTCGGATTCAAAATTGAATTACTTTTTGTAACGGCGATGGATAAAATCTGGTTTGTTAACAAATATTATATTTTTCGAAAGTCGTCGTTGTAGAGTGGTGAGTACTCCCACGAGTTTGATCCCCCGCAGCGACGATTTTTAATTTTCTTTTGAATTCGAAATTCGGTAGTGGTGAACCGGATGATTTGGGTTTGTTTCCCAACAACGAAATTCGGGATTGGATTCCTTTTTCTCTCGTGTGTTAACAAATAATATATTTTTCAGAGGTCGATGTAATACAGTAGTGAGTATTCCCGCTTGTCACTCGAGAGACCTGAGTTTGAACCCCGACAATAATAAGCTTAATTTTCTTTTGAAAATTTGCACCGCATTTGAAATTGGATTACTTGTTCCGAATCTTCGATTGATAAAATCTAGAGCGTTGACAATGGATCACTTTTTCTAAAGACGATTGGTAAAATCTGGAGCGTTAACAAATAATTTATTTTTTATGAGTCGTTTTAGTGGTACAATGGGGAGTATTTCCGCTTGTCATTCGAGTTATTATGTTCCAGAGGTCGTTGTAATACAAGGGCGAGCATTCCTGCTTGTCACTCAGTGACCCAAGTTTGATCCCGAACAATAACAAGTTTAATCTTGTTTTTACAATTTTAGTCGGATTCAAAATTGAATTACTTTTTGTAACGGCGATGGATAAAATCTGGTTTGTTAACAAATATTATATTTTTCGAAAGTCGTCGTTGTAGAGTGGTGAGTACTCCCACGAGTTTGATCCCCCGCAGCGACGATTTTTAATTTTCTTTTGAATTCGAAATTCGGTAGTGGTGAACCGGATGATTTGGGTTTGTTTCCCAACAACGAAATTCGGGATTGGATTCCTTTTTCTCTCGTGTGTTAACAAATAATATATTTTTCAGAGGTCGATGTAATACAGTAGTGAGTATTCCCGCTTGTCACTCGAGAGACCTGAGTTTGAACCCCGACAATAATAAGCTTAATTTTCTTTTCAAAATTTGCACCGCATTTGAAATTGGATTACTTGTTCCGAATCTTTGATTGATAAAATGTAGAGCGTTGACAATGGATCACTTTTTCTAAAGACGATTGGTAAAATCTGGAGAGTTAACAAATAATTTATTTTTTATGAGTCGTTTTAGTGGTACAATGGGGAGTATTTCCGCTTGTCATTCGAGTTATTATGTTCCAGAGGTCGTTGTAATACAAGGGCGAGCATTCCTGCTTGTCACTCAGTGACCCAAGTTTGATCCCGAACAATAACAAGTTTAATCTTGTTTTTACAATTTTAGTCGGATTCAAAATTGAATTACTTTTTGTAACGGCGATGGATAAAATCTGGTTTGTTAACAAATATTATATTTTTCGAAAGTCGTCGTTGTAGAGTGGTGAGTACTCCCACGAGTTTGATCCCCCGCAGCGACGATTTTTAATTTTCTTTTGAATTCGAAATTCGGTAGTGGTGAACCGGACTATTTGGGTTTGTTTCCCAACAACGAAATTCGGGATTGGATTCCTTTTTCTGTCGTGTGTTAACAAATAACACATTTTTCAGAGGTCGGTGTAATACAATAGTGAGTATTCCCGCTTGTCACTCGAGAGACCTGAGTTTGTACCCCGACAATATTAAGCTTAATTTTCTTTTTAAAATTTGCACCGCATTTGAAATTGGATTTACTTGTTCTGAATCTTTCATTGATAAAATCTAGAGCGTTGACAATGGATCACTTTTTCTAAAGACGATCGGTAAAATCTGGAGGGTTAACAAATAATTTATTTTTTATGAGTCGTTTTAGTGGTAAACTGGGGAGTATTTCCGCTTGTCATTCGAGTTATTATGTTCCAGAGGTCGTTGTAATACAAGGGCGAGCATTCCTGCTTGTCACTCAGTGACGCAAGTTTGATCCCGAACAATAACAAGTTTAATCTTGTTTTTACAATTTTAGTCGAATTCAAAATTGAATTACTTTTGGAAACCGCGATGGATAAAATCTGGTTTGTTAACAAATATTATATTTTTCGAAAGTCGTCGTTGTAGAGTGGTGAGTACTCCCACGAGTTTGATCCCCCACAGCGACGATTTTTAATATTCTTTTGAATTCGAAATTTCGGTATTGGCAAACCGGACTATTTGGGTTTGTTTCCCAATAACGAAATTCGAGATTGGATTCCTTTTCTCTCGTGTGTTAACAAATAACACATTTTTCAGAGGTCGATGTAATACAGTAGTGAGTATTCCCGCTTGTCACTCGAGAGACCTGAGTTTGTACCCCGACAATATTAAGCTTAATTTTCTTTTGAAAATTTGCACCGCATTTGAAATTGGATTACTTGTTGCGAATCTTTGATTGATAAAATCTAAAGCGTTGACAATGGATCACTTTTTCTAAAGACAATTGGTAAAATATGGAGGGTTAACAAATAATTTATTTTTTATGAGTCGTTTTAGTGGTAAACTGGGGAGTATTTCCGCTTGTCATTCGAGTTGTTATGTTCCAGAGGTCGTTGTAATACAAGGGCGAGCAGTCCTGCTTGTAACTCTATGACCCAAGTATATTCCCGAACAATTACAAGTTTAATCTTTTTTTTCGAATTTTCGTATGATACCAAACTGAATTACTTTTTGTAACGACGATGGATAAAATCTTGTTTCTTAACAAATATTATATTTTTCGAAAGTCGTCGTTGTAGAGTGGTGAGTACTCCCACGATTTTGATCCCACACAGCGACGATTTTTAAATTTCTTTTGAATTCGAAATTCGATTGTGGTGAACCGAATGATTTGGGTTTGTTTCCCAACAACGAAATTCGGGATTGGATTTCTTTTTTCTCTCGTGTGTTAAGAAATAATATATTTTTTAGAGGTCGATGTAATACAGTAGTGAGTATTCCCGCTTGTCACTCGAGAGACCTGTGTTTGTACCCCGACAATAATAAGCTTAATTTTCTTTTCAAAATTTGCACCGCATTTGAAATTGGATTACTTGTTCCGAATCTTTGATTGATAAAATGTAGAGCGTTGACAATGGATCACTTTTTCTAAAGACGATTGGTAAAATCTGGAGAGTTAACAAATAATTTATTTTTTATGAGTTGTTTTAGTGGTAAACTGGGGAGTGTTTCCGCTTGTCATTCGAGTTATTATGTTCCAGAGGTTGTTCTAATACAAGGGCGAGCATTCCAGCTTGTAACTAAGTGACCCAAGTATGATCCCGAACAATAACAAGTTTAATCTTGTTTTTGGAATTTTAGTCAGATTCCAAATTGAATTACATTTTGTAACAGCGATGGATAAAATCTTGTTTGTTAACAAATATTATA
>NW_019272490.1:0-13403 GCF_002738345.1 Cucurbita maxima | reverse complement strand
CCAAATCTTCGATTGATAAAATCTAGAGCGTTGACAATGGATCGCTTTTTCTAAAGACGATTGGTAAAATCTTTAGCGTTAAGAAATAATTATTTTTTATGAGTCGTTGTAGTATAGTGGTTTGTATTTGTGCCTGTCATGTAGGTGACCCGGATTCGTTCCTTGGCAACGGCGATTTTAGTTATTTTCTTTTCGTAGTTTTAACGGAACTCGAAATTGGACAGCGGTGAACTTATCATGCCGGTAGTTTGGGTTCGATCCCCAACAATGGTAGTTTGAAAAGAAAGTCGGCTAAACAATTGTTTATGAAATCTTGTGTGTTAACATATAATATGTTTTCTGAGGTCGTTGTAGTGGTACAGTGGTGAGTATTTCCGCTTGTCACTTGAGTTATTATGTTCCAAAGGTCGTTGTAATACAAGGGCGAGCATTCCTGCTTGCACTCGAGTGACATGAGTTTGATCCCAAACAACAACAAGTTTAATCTTGTTATGATTTAAAAAATCTGATGTGTTAACAAATATTATATTTGCCAAAGTCGTCGTTGTAGAGTGGTGAGTATTCCTGCGAATTCCTTCTTGCACTCGAGTGACATGAGTTTGATCTCGAACAACAACAAGTTTAATCTTGTTTTGACAATTTTAGTTGCATTCAAAATTGGATTACTTTTTGTATCGGCGATTGATAAAATCTGATCTTTTAACAAATATTATATTGTTCAAAGTCGTCGTTGTAGAGTGGTGAGTATTCCTGCGAGTTTGATCCGCCGCAGCAGACTGTTTTTAATTTTCTTTTGAATTTGAAATTCGGGATTGGATTCCTTTTTCTCCCGTGTGTTTACAAATAATATATTTTTCAGAGGTCGATGTAATACAGTAGTGAGTATTCCCGCTTGTCACTCGATAGACATGAGTTTGAACCCCGACAATAATAAGTTTAATTTTCTTTTGACAATTTTCACCGGATTTGAATTTGGATTACTTGTTCCGAATCTTCGATTGATAAAATCTAGAGCGTTGACAATGGGTCGCTTTTTCTAAAGACGATTGGTAAAATCTGGAGCGTTAAGAAATAATTTATTTTTTATGAGTCGTTGTAGTATAGTGGTGAGTATTCCTGCCTGTCACGCAGGTGACCCGGGTTCGATCCCCGGCAACGGCGATTTTAGTTGTTTTCTTTCCGTAATTTTAACGGAACTCGAAATTGGACAGCGGTGAACCTGTCATGCCGGTAGTTTGGGATCGATCCCCAACAACGGTAGTTTGAAAAGAAAGTCGGCTAAACAATTGTTTATGAAATCTTGTGTGTTAACATATAATATGTTTTCAGAGGTCGTTGTAGTGGTACAGTGGTGAGTATTTCCGCTTGTCACTTGAGTTATTATGTTCCAAAGGTCGTTGTAATACAAGGGCGAGCATTCCTGCTTGCACTCGAGTGACATGAGTTTGATCCCAAACAACAACAAGTTTAATCTTGTTATGATTTAAAAAATCTGATGTGTTAACAAATATTATATTTGCCAAAGTCGTCGTTGTAGAGTGGTGAGTATTCCTGCGAATTCCTTCTTGCACTCGAGTGACATGAGTTTGATCTCGAACAACAACAAGTTTAATCTTGTTTTGACAATTTTAGTTGCATTCAAAATTGGATTACTTTTTGTATCGGCGATTGATATAATCTGATCTTTTAACAAATATTATATTGTTCAAAGTCGTCGTTGTAGAGTGGTGAGTATTCCTGCGAGTTTGATCCGCCGCAACAGACTGTTTTTAATTTTGTTTTGAATTTGAAATTCGGGATTGGATTCCTTTTTCTCCCGTGTGTTTACAAATAATATATTTTTCAGAGGTCGATGTAATAAAGTAGTGAGTATTCCCGCTTGTCACTCGAGAGACCTGAGTTTGAACCCCGACATTAATAAGCTTAATTTTCTTTTGAAAATTTGCACCACATTTGAAATTGGATTACTTGTCCCGAATCTTCGATTGATAAAATCTAGAGCGTTGACAATGGATCACTTTTTCTAAAGACGATTGGTAAAGTCTGGAGCGGTAACAAATAATTTATTTTTTATGAGTCGTTTTAGTTATACAATGGAGAGTATTTCCACTTGTCATTCGAGTTATTATGTTCCAGAGGTCGTTGTAATACAAGGGCGAGCATTCCTGCTTGTCACTCAGTGACCCAAGTTTGATCCCGAACAATAACAAGTTTAATCTTGTTTTTACAATTTTAGTCGGATTCAAAATTGAATTACTTTTGGAAACCGCGATGGATAAAATCTGGTTTGTTAACAAATATTATATTATTCGAAAGTCGTCGTTGTAGAGTGGTGAGTACTCCCACGAGTTTGATCCCCCGCAGCGACGATTTTTATTTTTCTTTTGAATTCGAAATTCGGTAGTGGTGAACCGGATGATTTGGGTTTGTTTCCCAACAACGAAATTTGGGATTGGATTCCTTTTTCTCTCGTGTGTTAACAAATAATATATTTTTCAGAGGTTGATGTAATACAGTAGTGAGTATTCTCGCTTGTCACTCGAGAGACCTGAGTTTGAACCCCGACAATAATAAGCTTAATTTTCTTTTGAAAATTTGCAGCGCATTTGAAATTGGATTACTTGTTTCGAATCTTTGATTGATAAAATCTAGAGCGTTGACAATGGATCACTTTTTCTAAAGACGATTGGTAAAATCTTGATCGTTAACAAATAATTTATTTATTATGAGTTGTAGTATAGTGGTCAGTATTCCTGCCTATCACGTAGCTTAGGTGACCCAAGTTCCATCCTCGAAAATGACTATTATTTTAGTTTGTTTCTTTCCGTAGTTTTAACGAAACTCCAAATTGGACACAGGTGAACCTGTCATGCCGGTAATTTAGACAGAGGTGAGTATTTCCGCTTGTCACTAGAGTTATTATGTTCGAGAGGTCGTTGTAATACAAGGGTGAGCATTCCTGCTTGTAACTCAAGTGACCTGAGTTTGATCCCGAACAATAACATGTTTAATCTTGTTTTGACAATTTTAGTCAGATTTAGTATTGGATTACTTTTTGTAACAGTGATTTATAATATCTTGTGTGTTAACAAATATTATATTTTTCGAAAGTCGTCATTGTAGAGTGATGAGTATTCCCGCAAGTTTGATCCCCCGCAGCGACAATTTTTAATTTTCTTTTGAATTCGAAATTCGGTAGTGGTGAACTGGATCATTTGGGTTTGTTCCACAGCAACCAAATTCGGGATTGGATTCATTTTTCTCTCGCGTGTTAACAAATAATATATTTTTCAAAGGTCGATGTAATACAGTAGTGAGTATTCCCGCTTGTCACTCGATAGACATGAGTTTGAACCCCGACCATAATAAGTTTAATTTTCTTTTGACAATTTTCACCGGATTTGAATTTGGATTACTTGTTTCGAATCTTCGATTGATAAAATCTAGAGCGTTGACGATGGATCGGTTTTTCTAAAGACGATTGGTAACATCTGGAGTGTTAAGAAAAAATTTATTTTTTATAAGTTGTTGTAGTATAGTGGTGAGTATTCTTGCCTGTCACGCAAGTGACCCGGGTTCGATCCCCGGCAACGGTGATTTTTAGTTGTTGTTTTATTTCCGTAATTTTAACGGAACTCGAAATTGGACAGCGGTGAACCTGTCATGCCGGTAGTTTGGGTTCGATCCCCAACAACGGTAGTTTGAAAAGAAAGTCGGCTAAACAATTGTTTATGAAATCTTGTGTGTTAACATATAATATGTTTTCAGAGGTCGTTGTAGTGGTACAGTGGTGAGTATTTCCGCTTGTCACTCGAGTTATTATGTTCCAAAGGTCGTTGTAATACAAGGGCGAGCATTCCTACTTGCACTCGAGTGACGTGAGTTTGATCCCGAACAATAACAAGTTTAATCTTGTTTTTACAATTTTAGTCGGATTCAAAATTGAATTACTTTTTGTAACGGTGATGGATAAAATCTGGTTTGTTAACTAATATTATATTTTTCGAAAGTCGTCGTTGTAGAGTGGTGAGTACTCCCACGAGTTTGATCCCCCGCAACGACAATTTTTAATTTTCTTTTGAATTTGAAATTCGGTGGTGGTGAACCGGATGATTTGGGTTTGTTTCCCAACAACGAAATTCGGGATTGGATTCCTTTTTCTCTCGTGTGGTAACAAATAACAAACTTTAAAAGATAATGACTTCAAGTTTTCATTTATTAAGCATAAAATTATGTAACCGAAACTCGATTGACTTGATTAGGAGCTATCGATCTACAATGTGCATAAAGCCTATGGCCTATTAGATTAGTTGGTTAGAGTGTTGACATAATAATGCAGAGGTCGCAGGTTTGACATCTGCATGGGCCAATTTCATTAATTCTTAATAGAAATATATATCTTTTCGTGGTATGGGGTTACAACACTACAAACTTTAAAGATAATGACTTTGAAGTTTTAAGTGTATTATGCATAAAATTATATAACCTAAACTCACTAGATTGGGAGCTATTGATCTACAATGTGCATAAAACCAATGGCCTATTAGCTTAATTGGTTAGAGCGTCGTTTGCAGGTTGGGCCAATTTCACTAATTCTTAATAGTAATATATCTTTCCATGATATATGGGGTTTACAGCACTACAAACTTTAAAGATAATGAATAGAAGTTTTTAAGTTCATTATGCATAAAATTATGTAACCTAAACTCACTGGATTAGGAGCTATTGATCTACAATATGCATAAAACCTATGGCCTATTAGTTTAGTTGGTTAGAGCGTTGTGCTAATAACGCAAAAGTCGCAGGTTTCGGCACCTGCTTGGGCCAATAATATTATATCTTTTCATTATATGGGGTTACAACACTACAAACTCTAAAGATAATGACTTGAAGTTTTAAGTTTATTATGCATAAAATTATGTAACCTAAACTCAAATTAGGGAATATGCGCTACATATATACGATATATTTAACCGCAATTTTGTTTTATTTACGAATTAAACAAAAAGAGAGAATCTGAGATATTTAAATAAGATTTAAATATTTTAATCAAATATGTGTGATTGGGATTGACATTTAAATTAATATTAAATATTAATTAAATAGTTTAATTAATCATTTAATATTACTTTAATTTGAAATTAATTATTGAATTAAAATGAAGAAAGTCAAAATGTTGACTTCAATTAATGGAAAAATCCATGTTTTAGTTAGTGGAATTTTGAGGTGTCAAAATTTGGTTAACTCAAACTTGCATGCTTGCCACATAATCTCAAACATTTGAGTGGAATTTTGAGTGTCAAAATTTGGTGATCTCAAATTTGCATGAACATGCAAACATGACTCTATAAATAAAATGATCAAGGTACATGGAACTTCTCCCTTTGAAAAACCTTGAGCAAAACTCTCACAAACTCTCTCTTCATATATATTAAATTCCTCCCAAGTTTAGTCAGTCACCGGATTCCACAATCCCGTTCTAAGGCCGGAGAATAGTGGAGAAGACACTAGTGGTGGTTCGAAACCGGTTCGTGAGGAAAAAAGAATTTGAACTACAAAAGGTTAGTACTCAAAGACCTTGAGTTTGAATACTTATGTACATGCTAGTTATTTACTATAATTGATGTTCTAAGAGTGCCTAAGATCCAAATTGCTTTCGCATGAGTTATATTAACTCCATCAACTGGAGCACTTAAAGAGGATACCTCAGGATAGATGAAACCCTTGTCCAACAAGAATTGCAGTTGCTCCTTCAAAACCTTACTATGAAGAGAGTAGGTTTGACCCTCAAGTGGCGTCATCTGTCACAAGAGGCCCAATATAGAAGTATTGCATGATGCAACCAAGAAGGATGGTGTATCATCCAACATACCATATAACGTGTGAATTGAAGAGGAGACGAGGCATAAGTAAGATATGAACAACGAGTAGATATGAGCGTCACAAATAGGCTTATTGAAGGGTTGGGTAGGGAACCGAGCCTTAACCTCAAAAGTCAGATTCTGAAGGGAATTTTGACATGTGGTTCTGGAGTCAAGTTTGTCAATATGAAATATGAAAAATCATCAAATTTTATGTCAATCGAACACCAGATGGATGTTTCGCGACAACATATGATCGTTCACCAAAATCATGGTGTCGGCTCTCCGCCACCACTAGACTCTATGGCCTAAGTATACTACCCTGTGACACATGTGTATGTCATAATGAGGGCGAGCATGTGTGTGTCATAATAATATGACATTGGCACGAGAGGGCTAATGCCTCTATAGAATTCAAATGGATGGATGTTCGAGATGTCTCAATGTTATGAACAACACGTGTGCTCTTTCTTGATGGCATAACCGAGTGAGCTGTGATGGCCAACAACACCCTGTAACTTTGGATGGTGTCAAGAAATAATGCCATATTAATTAGGAACCAATATATTGTGAGATCCCCCATCAATTGGGGAAGAGAACAAAACATCCTTTATAAGAGTGTGAAAACTTCTCCCTAGGAGACGCATTTTAAAAACCTTTAGAAGAATCCCGAAAGGAAAAGTCAAAAGAGAACAATATTTGCTAGCGATGGCCTTGGGTTGTTACAAAGATGATGTTGGATGTTGCGTTGCATTGTGACCTTGGCCTCAACCGATGACAAGGTTGAGCCAAATGACATGGCCTAGTGTAGAGGTAAGGTAGTTATGTCATAGACGATTGAATATGCACATGCATGCATCATGTGTGGTCGTACAAACTTAAATTCTGCACAGGTGGTGAATGGTGAGCGAAGATAAACTTCACTTAAGATCTGATGAAGCCATAAAGTGGGTGAAAAACGAATATGGGGCTTAGGTTCCCCTTAATACTAGTCATGAGTGTGCCAAGATTACAACGTCACATGGTTGAAAAAGTACAACAGTGACACCAAGCGGGGTTTTGAAAACAGGTCTGGTACCCAGTTCGAGCTCTATGCAGAAATTTACAACTCGGGAAGGGGGTGCTTCTAGTATATCCTTCGACAAAACATCAGAAAAATTGTTCACCATTGATACTGCATACAAGAACTTCTCTTCCTTTTTTTGTATCTACGTACTAACCAATATTACCTAGACTCATTGCTGGACCCTTAAACTAAAAACTAGTTCTTGATGGTGACGAGAATACTACTTCCTTTTTATGACAGCCTATGACAGCCTATGCTAGCAAGGTTCTCGGCCAACCAATTCATTTCTAGAATAACTTCAAAATCCATCATACTAACAACTTGTCTAGCTATTACTACTTGTCTAGCTTTCACTCTATCCATAGCAACTAAGTCTACACCTACTTGGGTACTAACAAATAACACATACAATAAGAGTTCTAACTCAAACCTAGCCTGACTATTAAACAATATAGATATAAATGAATTCGTAGACCCTTAATCAAATAAAGTTAGGGTAAAATGTCCTCAGACAAATAATGTACTTGTCACCACTGTGTTAGAGTTTCCAGCGTCTCTATTAGTGAAAGTGTTGCTTGGGAACGGGTC
The DNA here is from genome assembly GCF_002738345.1 of Cucurbita maxima. Lineage (NCBI taxonomy): Eukaryota > Viridiplantae > Streptophyta > Magnoliopsida > Cucurbitales > Cucurbitaceae > Cucurbita > Cucurbita maxima. The sequence goes on along the minus strand of NW_019272490.1, from coordinate 5,888 downwards.
TGTATAGGTCTTCCTATACTATTTGGGCCTCGTGTTGAGTTAGCCGAGTTTTTAGTGTTCTTTTCTTGACAGTTCATAGCCATGTGATCCTCTTGGCCGTACCTGAAGCATGCTTTAGCCTGGACTAGGCACCATCTCCAATGCCTCCTTCCACACTCGCTAGATCGAGGTCTCTCGTCTCCTCTGACTCCCTATTGACCCGAATGCTCATCGTGCCCTAGGTCCCTATGGTCACCATTTTTTGCATCATGACTTGAATGACTCTCACATCAAAGTTACTGTGGGGTCCACTCCATTCATAGGCGCCATAGGAGGTGACACTACTACTTTTGTTCGAGTCATAGATCCCTCACGAGCTGGACTTTTTCTACTTGCCTCGTCCTCTTGCAAGGTGTTGTCCTCCTCTACATCCTCTTCTACGTCCTATAGGTGACATGATCTAGAACAAACACACAATACTCCAAGTTTATAACCCTCATGAACATACTATACATAACATTATATCACACATATAACTCAAACACACAATACTCCAAGTTTATAACCCTCGTGAACATACTATACATAACATTATATCACACATATAACTCAATTATCAATAACATTCGACATAATCATTTATTATCTTTCCTATGACATACCTGATGGCGATGGAGCATTAGTGGTAAGGTCATGGAATATGTTTAGCCTACCTAATAGGCTAGTCAATAGAATCTATAGCCTTCAAGCTCTCATACCAACTATAATAACTCTATTTTTCTACTACAATAAAGTCGTTACTAAATGCATGACACAATTATTAAATTCAAAAACATTCATTAAAAATAATTCAAGAATGATGTCATGAGCTTAAACATTCGTAGTAAAATTTTTAAAACGACGAAGAAAACAATAAAGAAAAAAATAAATAACAAGACATTTGAAACAGGTAAGAAAAATAAAACAATGTCGTGATCTATCCTGAGGGCTACAAAATACACAAAATGTAACTATTGTAGCACCGCTTCTATGTCTTTCATCGTGATGCCATCATCTGTATATGATTTCCTTACCTTTACCTGAAAAATAAGAGTAGCAAATGTCTTGAGTATTAACAACCAACCATTGTTACACTATTACATATATCTCAACATAAATATTACACGAAAAAATAAAATAACACATATATGAAACCAAAGAAATCCTATTCATATGGTTTAAAGAAGTCCTATTAATTCTATCCCGATATGCTTGTGAATTGTTAATTATTGGTCATTGTTCGAAGATCTCCTATTGAAAGTCAAAGTGTTGTTGATGTAATTCTTCCTCGTCAATTTCCTCGTCCTCTTTGACAACAAGTTTTGTTCAAATTCGTTCGAATACGATCACTTATTCGAAAATCTATGTGCCACAAAGAAGAAAGAAAATACCAAATGATTGAAAATGGAAGTTCACTTACAAGATAAATTTTTTTGTTTTTTACCTTTGTGAAATATGAAAGCCGAATTGATACGGAACTGTTATTTATTATCTTTTTCATATTATTAAAATTTCACTTAATGGATAAATTTGTAAAATCACGTCTATCGTTGTTGTCACATTTTAGACTTGAGAAATCTCACCCAACCTTCATATAACAATAAAGAAAATTTTATTTGATGGGTAAGATTTGGGGCAAAGTAGAAGAAGACTACACAACAATGTGGTATTTGCTACATACTCTTCAATTCAAAAGAAAGTCGGGATTGATAGATGTCAAATTTAATTTGAATCCTAATCCTTGTCCTAGACGTTATGACCATATCATAGGGGATGCAAGGGAATGTCAAAGCAATTATTGACTAAATATGGGTTCCAAAGCCTAATCCCAATCATGGACATAGGTTGTACTAGGTTAAGGATGTTAGTATTGACAACATGACCTGGTAGTCTACCAATGGGAAATTTCTAGTTAAGACTAGTCCTATGTCTTGTGGTGAAAAAGGAAGTGGATAGCCTCATAGGATCTAATCTCCTTAAAAACGCCTTGAGAAGTATGAAAGACCACATAAGTACATAAGTCAAGAATTAGGCAATAAACTAATTAAAGCCTCAAAACTTAGACCCTTGTAATACAACCCATATTCCTATTTTAGGCCATTGATTGGAAGGTGACTCAACCATGGGAGTGGTGGGGGAGGAGATGACCATAGAGACAAACTTAAGTTCAAGAGTCTCCTCAAATTTTGTATAAACACTTTTGTCCCGATCTTGTCTTTTGTGCTTAGTTCCCTCTTTCGTATTTAAACTTAATCTCTATTTTGTATAGTCTAAATATGTATTATATGTACATTTGTCCCAATGTGGGACAACTTCCTCCTTTTGTTTTGTTTTTTTTTTTGTTACTATTAATCTCCTCCTAAAGTTTTATTGAATCTCCTCCGTAAAATCTTCTTAGCTAAGAGTCAATATAAAATCAAGGAAATAAAATCGCTCAAGTGATTCGAGGAATAGAGTTTCAGAGAGAATTCCACATCAGAGAAGTGTGGGGAACATTTTAACTCAGTCCAACGGTTATATTTATAAATATATTAAGTGAATTTCATCCAATAATATATTTGAATATATAATATATTAGGATATGATATATTATTCAAATTATATTTAAATGTTATAAGATATCTCATATATCTTTAACTATCTATCTTTCTCACCTGTCAATACCCATCATGACTTTTGTGATTCCCTTTATCTCCCATGATGTGTCTTGCCTTCTGTTCCACAATTATCACGATGAAGATTCCTCCTGTGAACGATTATAATTACTTCCTCGTTGAGGCTGACTTAGAGAGGAAGAGGTTTGAGTCGTCTGTTGAGATTCGCGGCGAGTAAGTTTTCCTTCTCTTTGTCTTTCTCTATCTATCTCTTACTCCCACGGTGGTGTGTATTACTAGCAAAAAAGGGAGTGAAAATAGTTGCGTGAATGAGGGGTATGAGACGTAGGTTTTAAGGGAATGTGGGGATAGTTACTAACGCAAAACTCACCTCACCAAAAATTTTCGGCGAGTTTTTAAAACTTCTTCCCTTTTTCTTTTAAACAGGACCATTATAGGATATATTGGGCAGTGTAATCCAACTAAACTATTAGTCACACAATCCTAAATGACCTAGGCCTTGCTCAATAGTATTGGTATTAAAGTGGAATGGGAAGTGGAAGCTCTGTTGACAACGTATGAACTGCGAACGGCCTGGAGGCTACCTTTGTCTCACTGAGTTGGTACAATCTTTTCCTTCTTTGACCTTGGTAGCTTACTTTTCTTACGTAGTGAATGTTCGATGATGTGAATTGAGGAGATACCTCATAAAATTATGTTGAAACAATATGGTGATTTCTAATCTTAACATTATCCAAGGTAGGTAGGTTGACCCATCCCTCAGGACCATAGAGTCACCTAAGCTTGGGGGCGATCCTTGTGTCCTAGCCAACTACTAGGCTATCTTTCATGGTCCCACGCTCCCCTATCAAGATTGGGTTTACAACCAATGACCCTTGTTTGAAGACCACTGGTCATTCCACAAAACTTAAGTTCACACTAACATAGCCAGCTTATGCCTAGCTCATTACTAGAGTGGAAAGGGCAGTTGAGGGTCTGGAGACGCCATCATTCTATTATCAGCCTAAAGAACTACCTTGGTAGTCCTTGGTTGCCATAGAGGCCTACTAGGTGGTTAGGAGCTTCTAGATGGTTTAATCTCATCTCTCATTTTTAGAACATTCGGTGTTAGTTCATCGAGGCCAATACAAGTCTCTAGGTGCACTGAAATATAGACCTCTAATCGTTGCTCACGATCTTGGGGTGTAGGGTTTACAAAAAATATTTTGACCTAGATCCACATGTAAAACGCACTAGTTGTAGTGCTCCAATCTTAACTAAGTTCTCTTTTGTATGTTTGCTAGAGAGATATACCTATTAATCACCTAAGCTTGTAAGCCATAATTTAAACTTCATCTTGGTCATATTTATAGGCTGAAGAGGTCTATTGGGTTCTAGGGTGGCTAGGTGACTTAATGCAGACTTCTGACTCCAGGCTGTTCTATTTTGATTTATTGGGTTTTTCTTAGTTTGGGAGCACTAGAGTTTGGACCCTCTAACCGTGACCCACGATTCTAAAGTGCTTAGTCTACTGGAGATGTCCTAACCTAGCTCATCGTCTAACGAACCTAAATTGAAGGCCCTACCTCTGTGTAGATAAACACGCAACACAAGAAGAACATACAATTCAAACACTTGAAGCTAACACATAATATATCACGCACACATACAAGTAAAACAAGCTCAATGGGGAGATAACATCCATTAATCACCTAGAGCATAAATAACAATAGCCCATCCTTCTTTCTATAGTGGTGAGTATTCCCGCCTGTCACGCAGGTGACCGGAGTTTGATCTCCTGCAGCGTCAATTTAAATTTTCTTTTGGACAATTTTAATTGAATTCGAAATTCGGTGGTGGAGAACCGGATGATTTTGGTTTGTTCCCCAACAACGAAATTCATAATTGGTTTTCTTTTTTCTCTCGTGTGTTAACAAATAATATATTTTTCAAAGGTCGATGTAATACAATAGTGAGTATTCCCGCTTGTCACTCGAGAGACCTAAGTTTGAACCCCGACAATATTAAGTTTAATTTTCTTTTGACAATTTTCACCGGATTTGAAATTGGATTACTTGTTATGAATCTTCGATTGATAAAATCTAGAGCGTTAATAATGGATCGCATTTATAAAGTCGATTGGTAAAATTTGGAGCGTTAACAAATAATTTAGTTTTTATGAGTTGTTGTAGTATAGTGGTGAGTATTCCTACTTATCACGTCAATGATCTTGGGTTTAGTCTTCGGCAAGGGTGATTTAAGTTTTATTTTGGTAGTTTTAACGGAATTCAAAATTGGACAGTGGTGAACCTGTCATGCCAGTAGTTTGAGTTCGATCCCCAACAACGGTAGTTTGACGAAAATTGGAACTGGATTTCCTAAAAAATGGTTTATGAAATCTTGTGTGTTAACAAATAATATGTTTTAAGAGGCCCTTCTAGTACAAGGGTGAGCATTCCTTTTTGTAGAGGGGTGAGTATTCACGCGAGTTTGTTCCCCCGGTGATTTTAATTTTCTTTTGGATAGTTTTAATTGAATTCAAAATTCGGTAGTAGTGAACCGGATGATTTGGGTTTGTTCCCCAACAACGAAATTCGGAACTGGATTCATTTTTCTCTATTGGATTACTTTTTGTAAATTGATAAAATCTAGTGTGTTAATCGGAATTGGATTCATTTTTCTCTATTGGATTACTTTTTGTAAATTGATAAAATCTGGTGTGTTAACAAATATTAATTTTTCGAAAGTCATCATTGTAGAGTGGTGAGTATTCACGCGAGTTTGATCCCCCGCAGCGGTGATTTTAATTTTCTTTTGGATAGTTTTAATTGAATTCAAAATTCGGTAGTGGTGAACCGGATGATTTGGGTTTGTTCCCCAACAACGAAATTCGGAATCAGATTCCTTTTTCTCTCGTGTGTTAACAAATAATGTATTTTTCAGAGGTCGATGTAATACAGTCATGAGTATTCCCACTTGTCACTCTAGAGACCTTAGTTTCAACCCCGACAATAATAAGCTTAATTTTCTTTTGACAATTTTTACCGGATTTTAAATTGGATTACTTGTTCGGAATCTTCGATTGATATAATCTAGAGCGTTAACAATGGATCAATTTTTCTAAAGACAATCGGTAAAATTTGGAGCGTTAACAAATAATTTATTTTTTATGAGTCGTAGTATAGTGGTAAGTATTCCAGTCTGTCATGCAGGTGACCCAGTTCGATCCCCAACAATGGTGATTTTAATTTTATTTTGGTATTTTTAACAAAATTT
>NW_019272489.1:19993-26128 GCF_002738345.1 Cucurbita maxima | reverse complement strand
CCATTTTAGGTTATAATTGATCGAAAATTGAAGAGATAGCAAGCTGAACCAAAGAAGAAGATGGAAGAGGCAGTTCGAGTGTTTTTTCTACCTTTGGGGTCCAGTTCAACGTTTATAAGGGTTGGTTTTCCCAGCTCGTGATCCTCGGGAGCGGTTCAAGTTATTTTTAATTATTAATGTAATAATTTAGTTAATTTCTTGCTTTAAAATGCCAAAACCAATCCACTTTAGTGTGTTTAATGAATTATGCATTATGAGTGTATGTTTTAATTAAATAGAAAATGTATATGCATAAAGTAGGTCATATAGATTTAAAATCCCACCATAGGTTAAGCATGTTTCATGCATTCCAGGTATGTTATAAGTGTTATAATATATAGTATACATGTTTAGAGTTCCAGGAGTGATAGATATAAATTGTTATATTATTGCATGGAATGGATGATTATGTAATTGTTATATAAAGCATTTTCCTTGCATTTTCCTTTCTTCATTCCTCCGTATCAAAACTCGTTGTCTACATCTTGTTTCTTCTCCTTTCTCATGATGTTAATCGTCTTTGTACGTTTGATCCTACCCCTCTATTTCACTAGTGTTGTGTATGTTGGATCCCATGGTCGTCATCTCGACATCGTCATTTGTGCAGAGGTGCCTTGCCTTTACCTAAAACATAAGAGCAGCGCATGTCTTGAGTATTTTAAGAAATACTCATTAAGTAACTCCACTACTTCTCTACTCACGCAAACACATGAAATCATGGTTATCATAAAATATCATTTCATGGCCTTGGTCTCATATTCGTGTCCGGGTAGAATTTGATGTGCATACTTCTCTACTCACGACTTACATACACACACATTTGCTCCCATGCGAGCTCGCACACCTACCCATTGACCTGGGCTTCAACTAGCATACACTCACACTATTGGTATACCATGGAGGGAAGGGAGTGCACATAGCATTGTGGTGTATACAATATCATAAGTACCATAACATCCTAACAAGTCATAACATAATAAGCAAATATATAACCGATCAAAAGGTTGATATCACTCACACTCCACCTCAAAGTTCATTTAGAGTAGGTAGACTTATTACCATCGCTAGAAGGAGGGTTTGAACCTTTAACCTTGTGGTTAACAGCCACACGCTCTAACCAACTAAGCTATTCCAGCTAATTCTTCGTAATAGCTCAAGCCTACCACATCCTTATAAGGAATATTTCATCCCCTCTCCAACCAATGTTGGATCTCACAATCCACTCTCCTTGGGGGCCCAACGTCCTTGCTGGCACAACGCTTGGTGACTTACTTTGATAGCTTTCGTAATAGCCCAAACCCACCGCTAACAAATATTGTCCGATTTTGCCCATTACGTATCATCATCAGCCTTACTTACAATTCTAAAATGAGTCTACCAGGGAGAGGTTTCCACACTCTTCTAAGGAATGCTTCGTTCCCATTTCCAGCCACTACAAAATATTGTCCATTTTTTACCGTAACAAATCGTCGTCAGAATCACAGTTTAAAAACACGCTACTAGAGATGTTTACAGACACTTATAAGTTATTCTTCATTCTACTCTCAAATCAATGCGGGATCAGAGGGCATGGGTTCAAATCCCACTTCTGACAACTCAAATAAAGGTAAAATAAAAATACAATAGCATATCATTTTTTGAAATCAATTGAACTCACTGAAGATTTAAAATTGTCACGACATGATTTTTCAAGCATATAAGAACGGTAATAACTCAATTTTAATGACTTCAAAGCACAACTATAATAACTCAACTTTCTAAGACTTTAAATCATTATTCATGACACAGAAAAAATTTCATAAAAATTGGAACAAGATTCGAAAACTAAGGACAACAACTCGTAACACATAGAACTGACGTGACAAAGAATAAATTTGATAAAAATTGGAACGAGATTCGAAAACTATGGACAACAACTCGTACACATAGAATTGATGGCTCAAGACGACCCTCCTCTGTGACCTTAACTAACAGTTAGTGATCACCCAAAAAGGAAAAGTAATATCTAGTGCAACTAAATAAGTAACCTACTTGTAGGCGGTAATCGAATCCTTGATCGAGCGAGTTGCCACGGATTTTTTTCTAGGTTATAGAAAGTTTAGGTGTAGATTATATGTAACGACCCTAGTTTTCTAGGGACTTAGAGTCACTAGAATATGCATGGTGTAACTACTTTATGCGAAAATATTTTTTACATTATGTTTTTGTATTGAAGCTACCCCTAAAAAGAACCCAATATTATTATCAAGAATGCTAGATTAAGACTATGTAACAATGTTAGGAATCACGAACCTACATAATTATATGACATTGTTCACTTTGGTTGGAGGGTTAAATTTTTCCACATACTAAAATGGAATGATTCATTCCCATTGATAAAAAGAGAGATGAACCTCCGACCTTATGGTTAACAATCATACGCTCTAACCAACTGAACTATTCCAACAAATTATGAGTATTAGTGTGGATATTGTCTACTTTGACTCATTACATATCGTTGACAACCTCACAGTTTTAAAACACGTCTAATAGCAAGAGATTTCCACATGCTTATAAAAAATGTTTCATCCCCTCCACAACCGACGTGGGATCTCACAATCCACCCCCTTGTGTTCCCAGCAACCTCGTTGGCACACCATCCAATGACTAACTCTAATACAATTTGTTACAAACCAAGCCCACCTCTGATATTGTCTACTTTGGCTAATTACGTATCACCATCAGCCTCACGATTTTAAAATATGTCTACTAGGGAGAGATATCCACAACCTTATAATTAATGTTTTGTGTCCCTCTCCAATTGCTAGCTGATATTGTTTGTTTTGGCATATTACGTATCGTAAAAGTTTAAAAGTTTTAAAACGAATCTTTAAGAGAGAGGTTTCCACACCCTTATAAGGAATGCTTCATTCCACTCTTCAACCAATGTTAGGTCTCATAATAAATAGTTAAGATGGTTGAGTGGTTGAAGGCTTTAGAACTCAAGTTTTGGTCCTTGTGAGTGCGTGGGTTGGATCAATCCAACTTTTGACAACTTAGAAAGGTTTTGTTTTATAAAGTGCTATTCTTTTATTAAATGGATTCATTCCTATTAGCAGGACCTACGACCTTGTTGTTAAAGGCCAATATCACCATCAACCGAACAATTCTAAAACGAGTCAACTAGGGACTCGGGAGAGGTTTCCACGTCTTTATAAGGAATGTTTCATTCTCCTTTCCAAGCACTAAAAATATATTGTCCATTTTTTCCCGTTATATATCGCCGTTAAAATAATAATTTTAAATCATGTTTATTAGAGAGATGTTTAAAGACTCTTATAAGTTATACTTCATTCTCTTCTCTAACCAATGCGGGATCAGAGGGTGTGCGTTCAAATCCCACTTCTTACAACTCAAATAAAGGTAAAATAAAAATACAATAGCTTATCATTATTGAAATCAATTGTACTCACTAGAGATTTAAAATGGCTTCCAAGCTTCTACAAAAGTTAGTATTGTTCAAGTTTACCCTTACGCCTGAATCTCAAGGACACTCTGATTTTCTGTACTACCTGAGTGCATAGCAAATGATGATTTGTGAGCCTCTGTCAATGTCTCATTCCTTAATAACCCCACTGCTGGAGTACATAGGATCCTTAATTCCTCCATTACTGGAATACACTGGCGTCCTTCATAACTACCTATGTGAAAAAAAATCAGCTTCGGAAAGGTAAAAAATGTAAAGGTTCGTGTCAAAAATGTCAAATCAAGCCAAATATGTCGTTTTTTAGCATAAAATTCCGAGAAGCTAAGCCGAAGGGGCCGATGTATGCAGTAGTGACCCTATCGTTGAGGGACATTGACACATGAGCAAGTCGCAAAGTGGGTCGAGGCACGGGTCTTGAATATTCATGTGGGCACACAGGTTGGTGTAGTGGATCATGGAGTTAGACCGTGTTCTGTGTATTTTTTGTTTGAATGTGGGTTTTTGGGCCAAGCACAGAGGAACTAGACTACATGACTGGTTGCTAGTTGGTATCTGATTGCATTATTGGGTCGAAGCTTTGTATTTTAGGTTACTGGAGCAAACTAGGTATGGGGTTGCTTGGCTATGATGAGGTTGCGGGTATTCGAGTTTGGGTCCGACCAGGTGGACTTCATCTTCTCCACCCCTCACATCGGTTAGGGTTGCCTGTGGGTTTTGGGTCGTGAGTCGGATCTCGTGTCGGACTTCGTTTCCCACACCCCGATTACTAGAGAATTTTTCGGCGACTCTCTCTCCTCGGTCAGGTCGTTTCAATGTCCTTTTCCCTCCATTTTTGAGTCTCCTCCTCCCCCTAATCCGGTGAGTCTATTTGTTTAAAGCCTATTTACTTACCTCGTAAAATCAGGTGATTTATGGTGTTTCTTTGGTTCGTAAGGGTGTAAACACTCAGATCTGAGAGGGTTCGAAAATTCAACATTCTGTCTTCCTTACCCAATCTCGGGCCTAAAACTTTATTCGACTTTGCTCCGCAACTTCTGTTTAGCGCTTTCGACTCAGGATACCGGTTTTTAACCCTGTTTGACATTTTTAGACCCAATCCTACAATTGGTTACCCACTTGAAGTCGATTTTGATATTTCCAAAAGGTTTTGAGATTAATACGATCATTGTTTCAAAAAACTAAAATATTATAAGAAAAATGATAGGTTTACTTACACATAGTAGCTAAACGAGGTCGTTTGATTTGTGCTAATTCGGTGTCGTTAACTCACATAGGTTTACTTTGATTTTAAATGGTAAAATTGAACTAGCTTCAAGTATGATTTAGGGGCTTCAACTTAGCTATCTTGGTAAGTGACTTCACAACTATCCAAAGTTTGCTTGACTTCTCTGAGTGCTAAGGAATGGTGGGTTTTGTTTTAATGGCGATTTTGAGGTTAGTGAGGAGGAAAAACATTAAGGAATGAAGATTGTGTCTGAAAGAGGAAAGAGTTTTGATACTGTTTGGATTGGGAAAAGTAGACTGCCTTCTGCTTCAATGGTAAGAACACAACCAGCTCTTGAAAATAGTTACCTTCCTTGATTCTTTTTCTTCTTAGTTGCTGGGACGTTTTCGTCATTGTGTGGAACGTGTAAGGAGAGAAAGAACGTTTAGACGAACAATATAATCGGTATAATTTTTTACTCTTGAAGTGTAAAGTTGTCGGAACGATTCTTTTATTAACTTCTCTAGGTCATATTAAAAGATAAATTAATACTATTATTGATGATCTCATGGATAAACATCAAGACCGAAGATGAAGAGTTATTGGGCTCTCGATCATGGCTACAACAAGCTTGGGTACCATATTTAAGAACAGTAGGATATCAAATCAGAGCAAAGCCCTTGTAATGAACTTAATATTGTACGAGCCAATTTGCTCGATATGAATGATTAAAATGCTATTTTTTTTATTGGTGGTGTTGAGTTGGAATTTTAGAGAGCGATAAGAAAAATGTATTTGATTTTGATTTTAATTTTTTTTTTGTTTTATATTATTATTATTTTTTTATACAAAATCTTTGAAAATTGTTTAAATGGTGTGCATCAAATGACATTAGAATATAGTGCTTTCTAAATAAGATCAAAAGAATCTTTAGAAAAATTAGTAATTGAAAGTATCTTTTTAGGTTAATTTTTTTTAGTGATAAATTGAGTGAAAAAAAAGAAAACAAACTAAGATATTTGGTATTGAATATAAATAAAATTGTTGATTAGTTTAATGGGTTATGTTTTAATTAAAATATATTTTGTTAGACCCATAAGAGTTTAAACTTGAGTTAATTAAAATAATTATTCAATGTATCTTTATGGGTTTTATGGAACACACCTTTGTTAGAACAACAAAGAAAATAAAGTTAGTTTCAATTATTAACTATGTGAATAAGACGAAGGAAGGTAAAATAATTATGGGAAATGATAACAGAGGTACAACTCAAGCTCAAATCAGAGGATTTGGGTAAAACATGGAATTCTCATCACTAATCTAGAGCCACACATTAGTCAAGTCTTCACGACCACAACATAAAATTATCACCATTAAACTACAATCTATTAGAGATTATCGTTTAAATTTTTTATTAAATTACTCT
>NW_019272489.1:0-19546 GCF_002738345.1 Cucurbita maxima | reverse complement strand
ACCCACTAAGTGAGCTCATTTACATACCCCTGGGTCTGACGGTAGGTTAGTATACACCCACATTGTCAGAAGCCACAAAGGGGAATGAGCATGTATAATATCATTGTGTACAAAATAAGTAAGTGTACACATGTGTACTAATCATAACAAGGAATTATCTCAATACATGTGACATGCAAAATACATGAGGCCTCACAGTTTCGAATCATGATATATAGTTATGATGCAAATCATACATTCATTCTTTTTATGACATAGTGTTCCTATGAGACATGCATACGTATACGGAACATATCTTTTATGGTTAATATGATATATACGGTTTCGAATTAACATTCATTCTTTTTATGACATAGTGTTCCTATGAGGCCTCACAGTTTCGAATCATGATATATACGATACATACATGTGCAAAATATGATATTATCAATTATCCTTACAAAGTAATTAATTTTTTTCTTATTAGTTCTCCTTTTCTATTCGAGGTACATACGTGTGCAAAATATGATATTATCAATTATCCTTACAAAGTAATTTTTATTTTTTTATTTTTTAAGTCTAACAAACTAATTTTTGTATAGTCTTACCATCTTACCACCTAATTAATTGTAACATTCCACATTCCTAGAGAAGTGGACACCATAAAGTGGACAAAATTCCTAGTGGTCCTAAGATTCTAACAAACTAGTAACATGACAATCTTTAACAATTTCTCCCTTAAACTAATTGTAAGGTTGCCATCAGTTTACTCGTGATACTACACACATACCCATTGACTCATGTAGTTTTATGAACGCGTCCAACTTCAGTAGTTTTTTCATCATATCTACAACTTGTTCCTGTGTGCATTGGACCAGAAGTGCTTTTCTTGTCATATATATCTCATGCATAATTACTGTCAGTATATGCTATCAACTTTCCATTACCTCTTTTTCGATAAAGAACTCCCAAATCAGTCATTTCAAATTAAAGGTTCATAGAATTCTTGAACTTAACAAACATGCTCTCATCATTACCAGTAAAAATTAGATCATCAACATTATAGACTAACAATCAAAATTTTATCTCTATCTCTTGTTTGTATGAATGAAGTATGGTTACAATTGCACCTCTCAAATCTTTCTTCAACAGAATGTGCTTCAATTCAACTAAATCATGCACGTAGGGCTTGTTTAAGGCCATATAATGTCTTCTTCAATTTATATACCTTGTATTCTTGACATTTTTTCTCATAACCTTGTGGTTGCTGATACACGTTCCAACTATTTCGAGCTGCTAAAGCAATTATCATTCAAATACTATCCCACCTAAGCAATAAAATCAATTCTTGAGTAGGCCACATAGATGCAACCTAGGCAATGATACCAAATTGATTAGGCAACCCTAATCCTCAACCCAACAAATCAAGTTTAGTTGAACAAAAAAACCCTTGAATCAAAGAAATTAACAAATTCGTCCAAGCTTTTATTTTTTGTATTTTTGTATTTTTTTTTTTTTGTAGGTTTTTGTCTTCTTGTTAGATATTCACCCACTATTCTCGAGTGGCAAGTCATCTGATCTTTCAGGAGTCATATATGTCATATAGTCATATATTGCATATTTGCCAACTCACCTATTGCAACTTGAATCGATAGGAGGGGAAATGGTAAGAGCATAACTAAATTTGTATGCTTACAAGAGTTAAACTGCGTGGCACCAACGACCGGGAATAGCTTAGATAAGCTAAATAGGACACAACGTTAATAACTCAATTTTAAAAACTTCAAAGCACAACTATAATAACTCAATTTTCAAGGCTTCAAATCATTCTTCATGACATGACAAGACAAAGAAAAAATTTGATAAAAATTGGAACAAGTTTTGAAAATAAGGACAAAAACTCGTAACACCTAACTGACGTGACAAAGAAAAAATTGATAAAAATTTGAACGAGATTCGAAAACTAAGAACAACAACTCGTAACATATAAAACTGACGACTTGAGACGACCCTCCTTTGTGACCTTAACTAACAACTAGTGATCCCCCAAACAGGAAAAGTAATATCGAGTGCATCTAAATAAGTAACCTACTTGTAGGCAGTAATCGAATCCTTGGTCGAGCGAGTTGCCACGGATTTTTCTCTAGGTTATAGAAAGTTCAGGTGTAGATTATATGTAACGACCCTAGTTTTCTAGGGACCTAGAGTCACTAGAATATGTATGATGTAACTACCTTATGCGAAAATATTTTTTACATTATGTTTTTGTATCGAAGGTACCAGAGAATGATTAAGACTATATAAAGGAATCACGAACCTCCATAATTATATGACATTGTCCACTTTTGTTGAAGGGTTAAATTTTTCCACATACTAAAATGGAATGATTCATTACCATTGCTAAAAAGAGAGCTTGAACCTCCCCAACCTTATCGTCAACAATCATACGCTCTAACCAACTGAACTATTCCAACAAATTATGAGTATTAGCCTAGATAGCTACTTTGGCTCCTTACATGTCGTCGTCTACCTCACGGTTTTAAAATGCATCTAATAGTGAGAAATTTCCACATGCTTATAAGAAATGTTTCATCCCCTATCCAGCCGATGTGGGATTTCACAATCCACCCCATTGTGTTCCCAGCAACCTCGTTGGCACACCACCCGATGACCAGCTCTAATATATTTTGTTACAAACCAAGCTCACCTCTATTAGATATTGAAGGTTTTGCCCTTGGAAGACCTTCCATGTACCATGATCACTCTATTTATAGAGTCATGTTTGCATGTTCATGCAAATTTGAGATCACCAAATTTTGACACTCAAAATTTCACTCAAATGTTTGGGATTATGTGGCAAGCATGCAAGTTTGACTTCACCAAATTTTTTACACTCAAAATTCAACTAAAATTTGTGGGGTTTATTTGGCTAAGCATGCAAGTTTGGTTAAACCAAATTTTGACACCTCAAAATTTCACTAACTCAAACATGGATTTTTTTCATTTACTTAAGTCAAATTTTGATTCAACAATTAATTTGAATTATTAATTTCAAATTAAAGTAATATTAAATGATTAATTAAAAATTTAATATTAATTCAAATGTTAATCCCAATCAATTCCGACACATATTTGATTAAGATATTTAAATCTTATTTAAATATCTCAGATTCTCTCTTTTTGTTTAATTCGTAAATAAAACAAAAATGTGGTTAAATATATCGAATATATATAGTGCATATTCCCTAATTTGAATTCGAACACTTTGAACTCACTCGTCACACTGTTCTATGGTTTAGTCTGATATGAGCTAACAGAGAGACCTAATGGACCTATAGATCATGAGCTCCAACGATCCAAGATTAACCGGTTTAACTCATTAACCTTGTTAACTAACATTCGTTAACTACTAGGACACTCCACTATAGCCTAGTAGTTGAAGTCCCCTCACTATAGATATATTTCTGTCCATTTGATATAACCATGATTAGTAAGTTGATCCTTCACAGGTTGTTCGTAACTAGAGCTGGGTCAATTTACCATTTTACCCCTGAAGTTACTTCTTGTTCCTTATGTCTCACTGATCCTCTAATGAACAATTTGTTTGTGGTTTAACAAGTAAACTGAATCCCTCTCATGCTAATGAGAGGGTGGGGCCCCTTGTTCAAGACCTAGAGTCAGTGCTTAAGGGAACTACCTCTCTTCTATCCTTAAAAGTGGGTAGGAGTGAATTCCATCTTGCACCCCACGTCTCCAGCCATTCACCCAATCTTACCCCTGAAATGGGAGGCCTATTGAGTCGGCGAACTTGAGCCACTCTCACCCATGCAAATCTAAGGATAATTCCGAATAAACAGGAGTTCATGGTTAGCTCAGGATTAAGATCGAGTTACCTAGGTCATCGAATGAAAAGAAAATCAGTCTCAACAGTAAACGACATTATAAAGTGAGAGTGATTTTCTTCATGGTCCGATCTTATGCAATACTCATTGTAAAGGACGCCCCCACTCACATGTCTCCACATGTACAATTTAGTGATCACATTGTTTATGTCATATACAAAAGTGGGCCGCATCCATATTGTCCCTATGATAAGGTACTCAGCCTTATCCCTGTACTATAGATCATTTTGACTATATACTTGAACTTGATCCACTCTTATGTCTCTACATATAGTTCAAGTAATCATACTATAATTAGATTGTTCTTAGTTTATTTGATTTAGATTAATAATCGTAAAGTTCATTTTATTCAATAACAATCTTTACTGAATAAACAACAATAATAACTTTATTGAAAATAGAATATGTTTTTGTTTACAAACTATGAGTTTTAGGACATAAAACCCAACAAGAGTCTTAACCTACGTTCATGGCTTCATGAGTTCCAAGCGACGTAGTCTTAACCCGCATCTAAAGGCTTGCCCTCCGATACCGTCCGCTAACCTATGCCCAAGGCTTCATGCATTCCAAGCGGCATAGTCTGAAAACCAACATCCAAGACTTCTTAAGTTCCAGGAGATGTAGTCTAATCCTACATCAAGGGTTTGCCCTATGATACAGTCTGAACACCTAAGCTCAAGGCTTCATGCGTTCCAAGCAGCGTAGTCTAAGTCACGAGCACGTTGTACCATGAGAGGTCTTAGGAGTTTTTGATTCTTGGCTAGGGTAACTTACTATCTTCTTGTTCCATAGAATGGAACTTTCATAATTATCCATATCATCAGGGTAATTTGATAATTTACAACTTTCAGAATATTTTATTATTATTTTTTATGCTAAATTCATAATTCTCCTAAAAAATTTTCATCTCTTGTTGGTCATTTATTGGTCCTTGAGCATCTTGAAATTCCCATTAGATAAGGAATTAAATATCCGAAAAGTTCCTTAAAAATTGAAAAGTGACATTTTCGTCCTTTTCGCTTAGGCATTTATTCCCAATACTTCTCCAAAGGCCTTAGTCCTTAGAGTTACTCATTAGTGTTTAGAAATGACTTGCTTAAGACCCTTTTCCTAGCTTAATCCTCTTAATTTCTTTATTGGATCCCTTTGGTCTTACATGGGTGGCTTTGCTTCATTTTTTTTGGGTGTTACACCTTCTTACCTCGATCGACCACCAACAAACAACTAAAAAAGAAACGTAAAAATTTAAAATAAACAGACGACTGGATTCCTTAGGATGACACCCTCTGTGATCTCATAGTTCTCGAGCAGCGCTTCTTATCTTGACCAATAGTCAACAAACAATTTAAAACTAAATGTAGAAATCCAAAATAAACAGACACGACTGGATGCCTTGGGACGATCCCCGCTGTTACTGCATAGTTCTCGAGCAATGCTTCTACAACACATGTTCATCGATAGCACGATTCACATGAGTTACCACTTACATAGATATTTTGTTTTGAAACTCGGTCATACAAAAAAAAAATTCATACATGACAAGTAAAACATGTGAATCAAGTATATTTTACAACACAAAATATCAAAGTAAGTTTTCAACAACAAAAGCACATGTACTTAAAACAGACTCAGAAAAGGGTTCCTTGTTGTCTCGAGCCTGCTGGTCTCATCCTCGATTGGCCTGCAACTTCTTATTTGGCCAAAAAAGTTAAAATAATCTTGATAAGTAATTAATTTACTTAATAAATAGCTAACTTGTCATTCACAAGTTTATTACTTATCATTCTAGTTGTTCTTAAGTTTTATTCTCAGTTAATTCCTAGTTTCTTTTACTTAGATCATTTGTAAGTTAGTAAGATATTTCAACTACCTCTCCTTAGGTTACTTCTATATGGTTATTTAGAATTTTAGGACTAGTATGTAAGACTCACTCTCAATCAATTACTATCCGTCTACTAATTTCTTTAGCAGCATGTAACATCATATATACCAAAGGATAGACTACAATACTCATATTTTAAATCTTCCGATAATTTGTTTTACGATAAATGGAAATGCAGCAAAAATGAGAATCAATATTTGGTTTACCATGGTTAGAAGAAATATCTCTCTGAAAGCACAAAATATTATGGACAAGGTCAACTAAATTGACAAGCATTGAAAGACCTTGATAGCATTTCCGACGCTTGCCTATTGTGTATGTATGTTACGTGACAAAATTTAGTGCATCTAGAGATATTTTTGCCCGCCATAATCTAGCTTTGAAGCCCCAAAGCCCCCGATCTCCCTTATATTTCTTCTTCCCCATTTGCTTCCCTACTCCTTCATTGGCACCCTCTTTCTTCCATTTTTTATGTTTTTCTCGCGGTGAAGGGCTATCCATTTGCAACTTTTTGGGTTTTCTCTCTTTCTAAATATATTTTTGTTTCCTTTGTTCATAAATTATGTTATAAGTTTAGGTTCATTTTGATGGTGTTACTATAACACGTGCGGAAGCAATTTGGATCTTAGGCACTCTAAGTACATCAATTATAGTAAATTAGCTAGCATGTTCAAAAGCATTGAAACTTAATGAGTTTGAATACTGACCTTTTGTAGTTCAAATTCATTTTTCCAAATGAATGGTTTCGAACCACCACTAGTGTCTTTCCTACTATTCTCCGACCTTAGAACAGGATTGTGGAATCCGGTGAGTGATGAAACTTGATAGAAATTTAGTATAAGTAAAGAGAGAGTTTTGAGAGATTTTTTCAAAGTTTTTGAAGAAGAATTTCCATGTACATTGATCACTCTATTTATAGAGTCATATTTGCATGTTCATGCAAATTTGAGATTACCAAATTTTGGCACTCAAAATTCCACTCTAATTTGTGAGATTATGTGGCAAGCATGCAAGTTTGAGTTAACCAAATTTTGACACTCCAAATTCCACTCAAATTTGTGGGGTGTATCCCGAAAACATGCATGCTTGGTTAAACCAAGTTTTGACACTCAAAATTTCACTAAAATTTGTGGGATTATGTGGCAAACATGCAAGTTTGGTTAAACCATATATTGACCCTCAATATTCCATTAACTCAAACATGGATTTTTTCATTAGGTGGAGTGAACATTTTGACTTTCTTTATTTTAATTCAACAATTAATTTCAAATCAAAATAATATTAAATGATTAATTAAACAATTTAATTAATATTTAACATTAAATAAAATGTCAATTCCAATTAATTCCAACACATATTGATTATCTATCACTATTCATAATTAAAATATTTAAATCTTATTTAAATATCTCCAATTCTCTCTTTTTGTTCAATTCATAACTAAAAAAAATGAGGTTAAATATATCGTATATATTTAGCGTGTATTCCCTAATTCTAATTCGAAACCTTCGAACTCACTCGTCACACTATTCTAAGGTTTAGTTCGATATGAGCTAGTAGAGGGATCTAATGAACCTACATCTCATGGGCTCCAACGATCCGAGATTAATCGGCTAAACTCATTAACCTTGTTAACGAACATTCGTTCACTACTAGGACACTTCATTGTAGCCTAGTTGTTGCACTCCCCTCACTATAGATATATTTCTGTCCATTTGATATAACCATAATTAGTAAGTCGATCCTTCGCAGGTTGATCGTAACTAAAGCTGGGTCAATTTACAGTTTTACCCCTAAAGTTACTTTTTGTTCCTTAAGTCCCACGGATCCTCTAATGAACAATTGGTTTGTGGTTCAACCACCAAACCGAATCCCTCTCAGGCCAATGAGAGGGTGCGGCTCCTTGTTCAAGACTTGGAGTCAGTACTTAAGGGAACAACCTCTCTACTATCTCTAAAAGTGGGTAGGTGTGAATTCCATCATAAACCCTATGTTCTCAACTATTCACCCAGTCTTACCCTTAAAATGGGAGGCTTATTGAGTCGACGAACTCGGGCCACTCTCACCCATGCAAATCTAAGGATAATTTCGAATAAATAGGAGTTCATAGTTAGCTCAGGATTAAGATCGAGTTACCTAGGTCATAAATGAAAAAATCAGTCTCAATAGTAAACGACATTAGAAAGTGAGAAAGGTTTTCTTCATGGTCCGATCTTATGCAATACTCATTGCATAGGACACTCCCACTCACATGTCTCCAGATGTACAATTTAGTGATCACATTGTTTATATCATATACAAAAGTGGGTCGCATCCATAGTGTCCCCAAAATAAGGTACTCAGCCTTATCCCGGTACTATAAACCATTTTGACTATATACTTGAACTTGATCCACTCTTGTGTCTCTACCTATAGTTCAAGTAATCATACTATAGCCAGAGTTTTCTTAGTTTATTGGATTTAGATTAATGATCCTAACATTCACTTTATTCAATAGCAATCTTTACTAAATAAACATCAATAATAACTTTATTGAAAACATAATATGTTTTTGTTTACAAACTATGAGTTTTAGGACATAAAACAAAAAATTTGGGGTATGCCCAAATAAAAAATAAGCTTCAATTTAGGTTTAACACTCAGAGAGCAATATAGGTACTGTCAATATACTTCAAACACCTTAAAAGGGAAACCTAAAATCAATTCGGCTCAAAGTCGCATTTACATTTTATTTCCACGACCCGAAGCTACCCCTAAAAATTACTAAAACATTATAACTCAATTCAAGGGTTTTGATCCAATAGAAAAGGTTGGACCATAATATTACCTATGAAATCTAATCGAGAATGCTTGATTAAGACTAAGTAACAACGTTAGAAAACACAAAGATACCCTGAAAATGAACTAAAAAATTATAATTCACTTAAAATTATTAAAACATTATAACTCAATTCAAGGGTTTTGATTCAATAGAAAATGATGGATAATCTTACCCATGAAATCTCATCAAGAATGCTTGATGATTAGAAATCACGAACCTCCATAATAGTATAATATTGTCCATGTTCAAAAATAAGTTCTAATTGTTTTACTTTTGGTTCTGTAAAAGGCAACACACCCTAGACATCAAACCAATGAAAATAGTAATTCTTACGTATAACAATAAGCAGTTAGGATGGCCTATTGGCTTGTTGGATTCATTCCCCTTTCCACACCCTATTGGCTTGTTGAGTGGGCATCATTGTATTGTCTGAAATGATTCTCACATAGGCTTGTAGTGGGATTTATTTGAGTTATTGGTGCTACTGAAGGTGCGCAGCCTAAGGTAGCACAACTTAAGGTGTGTCCGCCCTAGTCACTAAACCTTCACGAGGTGGGCTATCTTCACCTCCACCTTTTCCTCTACCTCTAATACAGGGTAATCTCCTTCCTCGTCGTTCTTTTTAGTGTCCTTTATGTGGCATGATGCTAAAACCAATATATAATTTCTGAAGTCTATATCTCTCTAACATAAATTGCATCATATCACGTATAATCACAACATATAATTTAGTAAACATGACATATTCATAAAAGTACAACTAGGTAGAACATAATGCTTCCATAAATCATATAGTTAGAGCTTCACATATTTGATACTAAATTACATTCAATATTAGTAAACAAAAAAAAGTACATGCAAATTAAAGACATTTCTTTATCTTATCTTATACCAGACATACCTGTTGGTGCTAGGACATCGATGGTGAAATCATGGAACGTGGCAAGCCTATCTTGTAGGCAAGTCTACCGAATCTATAACCTAGAGCTCTGATACCAACGATAACGACCCTAGATTTATATTAGCCTAATGTTGCCACCGTCATCATATCCTATGCTCTTATACGAAATTAAGCATTTAAACTTCATCTTAAAATAGTGTCATGGACTTACTCATTTGAAAGCATCTTTAAAACCACATAAAGAAAAAGTAACTAAAACCATTAAAACATCAAAGTAAAAATGCCCTATACTAACCTATGCCTAAGAAAATTAAATACAACTATTCTATGCACGTGTCATTATCTCTATTTGTGAAGGGAGTGCACATAGTATTATGGTGTATACAATATCGTATCATAACATCATTGTTAACATAAATGTCTTAAGGTACGTGTCCGTACTAATCATGAAGGGGTTACAACAAGTCATAACATAATAAGCAAATATAACAATCAAAAGGTGTCCGTACTAATCATGATGGGGTTACAACAAGTCATAACATAATAAGCAATATAACAATCAAAAGGTATGACACTTGTAACCATCATCACTAGGCATGCGCCGCTGAGCTCACAATTAAGGTACGTGTCCGTACTAATCATGAAGGGGTTACAACAAGTCATAACATAATAAGCAAATATAACAATCAAAAGGTGTCCGTACTAATCATGACGGGGTTACAACAAGTCATAACATAATAAGCAAATATAACAATCAAAAGGTATGACACTTGTAACCATCATCACTAGGCATGCGCCGCTGAGCTCACAATTAAGGTACGTGTCCGTACTAATCATGAAGGGGTTACAACAAGTCATAACATAATAAGCAAATATAACAATCAAAAGGTGTCCGTACTAATCATGATGGGGTTACAACAAGTCATAACATAATAAGCAATATAACAATCAAAAGGTATGACACTTGTAACCATCATCACTAGGCATGCGCCGCTGAGCTCACAATTAATCAAACAAAGTCACCTCTAATTTACCTTCAATTCATGGTAAGCTTATGACACTTGTAAGCATCATCACTAGGCATGCGCCGCTGAGCTCACAATTAATCAAACAAAGTCACCTCTAATTTACCTTCAATTCATGGTAAGCTTATTCCCAACACTAGAAGGAGGGTTTGAACCTTCGACCTTGTGGTTAACAGCCACACACTCTAACTAACTGTGCTATTCCAGGTAATTATTTGTAATAGCTCAAGC
The DNA here is from genome assembly GCF_002738345.1 of Cucurbita maxima. Classification (NCBI taxonomy): domain Eukaryota; kingdom Viridiplantae; phylum Streptophyta; class Magnoliopsida; order Cucurbitales; family Cucurbitaceae; genus Cucurbita; species Cucurbita maxima. Next base: position 8,805 of record NW_019272489.1, on the reverse strand, counting down.
CCACCATACCCTTATAAGGAATGTTTCATCTCCTCTCCAACCAATGTTGGATCTCACAATCCACTCTCCTTGGGGGCCAGCGTCTTCGCTAGCACACCACTTTGTGACTAACTTTGATAGCTTTTGTAATAGCCGATGACTAACTTTGATAGCTTTTGTAATAGTCGATGACTAACTTTGATAGCTTTTGTAATAGCCGAAACCCACCGCTAACAAATATTGTCCATTTTTGCCCATTGCGTATCGTCATCAGTCTCACAATTCTAAAACGAGTCTATTAGGGAGAGATTTCCACACTCTTCTAAGGAATTCTTTGTTCCCATTTCCAGCCACTAAAAAATATTGTCCATTGTTGCCCATAACAAATCGTCGTCAGAATCACAGTTCTACAACACGCTACTAGAGAGACGTTTACAAACACTCATAAGTTATTCTTCATTCTCCTCTCAAACCGATGCGGGATCAGAGGGCGTGGGTTCAAATCCCACGTCTGACAACTCAAATAAAGGTAAAATAAAAATACAATTATCACGACATGATTTTCCAAGATCTAAGAAATTTAGTGTTCTTCAAGTTTACCCCTACGCCCGAATCTCAAGGACACTGTGATTTTCTGTACCGCTTGGGTGCATAACAAATTTGAGTTGTGAGCCTCCAACAATGTCTCATTCCTTAATTCCTCAATTGTTGGAATATATAGGCGTCCTTGACATAACCCTTCAAAGAAACTTTCTACTCGACCTACTATTAACTACCTCATAATATATATATATATTTGGTATGTTTTGGTCTTCTTGTAAGATATTCGCCAACTAATCTCAAGTTGCAAGTCATCTGATCTTCCAGGAGTCATATATTACAATCTCGAGTTGCAATTTGAATCGATAGTAGGGGAAATGGTAAGAGCATAACTAAATTACCTCATTTCTGGTATGCTTAGAAGAGTTAAACAATGGTCGGGAATTGCTTAGATAAGCTAAATAGGGCACAACTGTAATAACTCAATTTTAAAGACTTCAAAGCACAACTATAATAACTCAATTTTCAAGACTTCAAATCCATTATTCATGACACGTCTTGACAAAGAAAAAATTTAATAAAAATTGGAACAAGATTCGAAAATAAGGACAACAACTCGTAACACATAGAACTGACGTGACAAAGAATAAATTTGATAAAAATTGGAACGAGATTCGAAAACTATGGACAACAACTCGTACACATAGAACTGATGGCTCAAGACGACCCTCCTCTGTGACCTTAACTAACAGTTAGTGATCACCCAAAAAGGAAAAGTAATATCTAGTGCAACTAAATAAGTAACCTACTTGTAGGCAGTAATCGAATCCTTGATCGAGCGAGTTGCCACGGGTTTTTTCTAGGTTATAGAAAGTTTAGGTGTAGATTATATGTAACGACCCTAGTTTTCTAGGGACTTAGAGTCACTAGAATATGCATGATGTAACTACTTTATGCGAAAAGATTTTTTACATTATGTTTTTGTATTGAAGCTACCCCTAAAAAGAACCCAATATTATTATCAAGAATGCTAGATTAAGACTATGTAACAATGTTAGGAATCACGAACCTACATAATTATATGACATTGTTCACTTTGGTTGTTGGGTTAAATTTTTCCACATACTAAAATGGAATGATTCATTCCCATTGCTAAAAAGAGAGATGAACCTCCGACCTTATGGTTAACAATCATCGCTCTAACCAACTGAACTATTCCAACAAATTATGAGTATTAGCCTAGATATTGTCTACTTTGACTCATTACATATCGTCGTCAACCTCATGGTTTTAAAACACGTCTAATAGTAAGAGATTTCCTCATGGTTTCTATTTTAGCTTTGTTGAGAGCTAAACTTTCTTTGCAAATTCTTGTGTTTAGAACTTGCATGTAGAGTCATTCAAGTGATATTGATCAAACTTCTTGTGAAGTGATTCGAATCACGAGTTTAGAAATGAGTTTTCTTTACTCTTGATCTTGATCATCAAGGTAATCTGTTCCATACTTTCCCTTGGGTTGATTTTCCATATCAACACCACCCAATGACTAGCTCTAATACAATTTGTTACAAACCAAGTCTACCTCTATCAGATATTGTCTACTTTGGCTAATTACGTATCACCATAAGCCTCACAATTTTAAAATATGTCTAGTAGGAAGAGATATCCACAACCTTATAGTTAATGTTTGGTTCCCATCTCCAATGGCTAGCAGATATTGTTTGTTTTGGCCTGTTACATGTCGTCGTAAGTTAAAAAGTTTTAAAGCGCGTCTTTTAGGGAGAGGTCTCCACACCCTTATAAGGAATGCTTCATTTCAACCAATGTTAAGTCTCATAATAAATAGTTAGGATGGCTAAGTGGTTGAAGGTGTTAGGACGTAGTTTTGGTCCTTGTGAGAGTGTGTGAGTTGAAATTGAAAGTTTGACAACTTAGAAAGGTTTTCTTTTATAAAGAAATTTCTACTCCAAAGATGTGGATTTTTTACAACTTAGAAAGGTTTTCTTTTATAAAGTGCTATTTTTTTATTAAATGGATTCAAAATTAGTACTCAAAAGAGGTTTTCCACTATTAGTAGAATGTGCGACCTTGTTGTTAAAGGTCGCACTCTCTAACCTACTGAGTTATTACAACTAAGAGCTGTTCCAACTAATCATTTGTAATAGCTCAAGGCCACCATTAGTAAATATATTCAGCCTTGGCTCGTTACGTAGTATTGTCCTCTTCTCCAACCTACGTTCAATCTCACAATCCATCTGCTAACAAATATTGTCCGATTTTGTCCATTACATATCACTGTCAACCGAACAATTCTAAAACGAGTCTACTAGGGAGAGGTTTCTACATCCTTATAAGGAATGTTTCATTCCCCTTTCCAAAGTCTAAAAAATATTGTCCATTATTTCCCATTATATCGCGGTTAGAATCACAATTTTGAATCACGTCTACTAGTTTAAAGACTCTTATAAGTTATACTTCATTCCCCTCTCCAACCAATGCGGAATCGAGGGTGTGAGTTCAGATCTCACTTCTGACAACTCAAATAAAGGTAAAATAAAAATACAATAGCTTATCATTATTGAAATCAATTGAACACATTAGAGATTTAAAATGGCCACGACATGATTTTTCAAGCTTCTACAAAAGTTAGTATTGTTCAAGTTTACTCTTACGCTCGAATCTCAAGGACACTCTGATTTTTTGTACTACCTAAGTGCATAGCAAATGATGAGTTGTGAGCCTTTGTCAATATCTCGTTCCTTAATTCCCCCACTGCTGGAATACATAGCCTCCTTAATTCCTTCATTACTGGAATACATTGGCGTCTTTGGCATAACTGTCCTTCATCTTAGGATTTAGAGAAACTGCCCACTAGGTCCTCTATTCACTGACTCATAATGACCTATATTAAAAACAATCAGCTTCGGAAAGGTAAAAAACGTAAAGGTTGGTGTTAAAAATGTCAAATCGAGCCAAATATGTCATTTTTTAGCCTAGAATTCTGAGAAGCTAAGTCGAAGGGGCTGGTATATGTAGTAGTGACCTTGTTGTTGAGGAATATTCACACATGAGCAGCTTGCGAAGTGGGTCGAGGCACAAGTCTTGAATGTTCGTGTGGGCACACAGATTTGTGTAGTGGATAATGGGTTGGGCCGTGTTCTGCGTATTCTTGGTTTGAATGTGGGTTTTTGGGCCAAGCACAGAGGAACCAGACTATTGGACTGGTTGCTAGTGGGTATCTGATTGCATTGTTGGGCTGAAGCTTTGTATTTTATGTTACTAGATCAAACTAGGTATGGGGTTGCTTGGCTATAATGGGGTTACGGGTATTCGAGTTTAGGTCTGACTAGGTGGACTTCACCTTCTCGACACCTCACCTCGATTAGGGTTTCCTGTGGGTTTTGGGTTGTGAGTTGGATCTCGGGTCGGACTTCGTCTCCCTCACCCCGATTACTAGAGAATTTTTCGGTGACTCTCTCTCTCTCCTCAGTCACGTCGTTTCGACGTCCTTTTTCCTCCTCTTTCCTCCATTTTTGAGTCTCCTTCTCCTCCTAATCCCGTTTATGGTGTTTGTTTGGTTCGTAAGGGCCTAAACTCTCAAATCTTAGAGGGTTAAAAAATCCAACGTTCTGACTTCCTTACCCAATCTCGGGCCTCAAATTTTATTCGACTTTGCTCCACGACTTCTGTTTGGGGCTTTCGACTCAGGATACCAGCTTTTAACCCTTTTTGACATTTTTAGACCCAATCCTACAATTGGTTACTTTCTTGAAGTCGATTTTGACATTTCCAAAAGATTTTGAGATGAGTACGATCATTGTTTCAAATAACTAAAATATTATAAGAAAAATTATAGGTTTACTTACCCATAGTAGCTAAACGTGGTCACTTGTGCTAATTCAGTGTCGTGAACTCACATAGGTTTACTTTGATTTTAAAGGACAAAATTGAACCAGCTTCAAGTATGATTTTTGGACTTCAACTTAGCTACCTTGGTAAGTGATTTCACAACTATCCGAAGTTGGTTTGACTTCTCTGAGTGCTAACGAATAGTGGGTTAGCTTTGGTGGGTTTAGTTTTAATGGCGGGTTGGAGGTTAGTGAGGAGGAAAACATTAAGGATATGGAAAAGGTGTCCGAAAGAGGAGAGAGTTTTGATACTATTTGGATTGGGAAAAGTAGAATGTCTTCTGCTTCAATGGTAAGAACACAACCAGCTCTTGAAAATAGTCACCTCTTCCTTGATTCTTTTTTTTCTTAATTGTTGGGACGTTTTCGTCATTGTGTGGAATTTGTAGTGAGAGAAAGAACGTTTAAACAAATGATATAATCGGTAGAATTTTTTACTCTTGAAGTATAAAGTTGTCGAAACGATTCTTTTATTAACTTCTCTGGGTCATATTAAAAGAGAAATAAATACTACTGTTGATGATCTCATGGATAAACATCGAGACCAAAGATTAAGAGTTATTGGGCTCTCAATCATGGCTACAACAAGCTTGGTACCATATTTAAGAAGGTAGGATATCAAATCAAAGCGAAGTCCTTTAATGAACTTAATATTGTACGAGCCAATTTGCTCCATATGAATGATTAAAATGCTAACTTTTTTATTGATCACATTGGGTCAGACTTTTAGAGAGCGGTAAGAAAAATGTATTTGATTTTGAATTTTTTTTTTCTCAAAAGCTTTGAAAATGGTATAAATGGTGTTCATCAAATGGAATTAGAATATAGTGCTTTCTATACCCGACCAAGATTGGGTTAACCTTTTAATGTGATAGTGAATATAAGTAAAAATGTTGTTTAGTTTAATGGGTTAGGTTTTAATTAAAATGCAATCACATACAATCATGGTGCGACCTATCTTTTCATAAGACATCATGACTTTATTCTCTACTTCAAGTTCGAGTAAAGTTTAATGTGTAGTACTTCTCTATTCACACCACATATACATACATGGACCCACTAAGTGAGCTCATATACATAGCTCTGGGTCTGACTGTAGGTTACTGTACACCCACATTGTCGGAAGCCACAAAGGGAAATAAGCATGCATAATATCATCGTGTACAAAATAAGGAAGTGTACACATGTGTACTAATCATAACAAGTAAGTATTTCGATACATGTGACATGCAAAATGCATGAGGTCTCACAGTTTCGAATTATGATATATAATTATGATGCAAATCATACATCCATTCTTTTTATGACATAGTGTTCCTATGAGACATGCATACGTATACGGAACATATCTTTTATGGTTAATCTACATGGCTTGTCAATGTCTTATATGCATAATGTGAACATGTTAACATAATATGCATGGTGTAATATATTGAGGTTTATGCATTATATATCATCCATATCATAACGTAGATTCACAACATATATAATTCACATCATAATTTAAAGTGTCACATAGAACAACACATATTAACGAGGGCTACAAGACACTTGTCATTCATACAACATAAAAGTAATCCAACGTGGCCCATAAGCATCAATAGTTCTACTTTTGTATTTAAGATGTGTGAAATTACATACGTGCAAAATATGATATTATCAAACTAAAACTTACATGATGTAATAACTTCAACTAAAACTTACATTACATTATGTAATTACATACGTGCAAAATATGATATTATCAACTTACAAACTAATTAATTTAGTGGTCCTAAGATTCTAACAAACTCGTAGCATTCCACATTCCTAGATGTCCGAAGTTCATGTTTATCTTCTCTTATTAATTCTCCTTTTCTATTCAAGGTACATACGTGCAAAATATGTTATTATCAACTTACAAACTAATTAATTTAGTGCTCTAAGATTCTAATAAACTCGTAATATTCTACATTCTTAGAGAAGTGGACAACATAAATTCCTAGTGGTCCTAACATTATTAGAGGAGTGATCATCCTAAAGAAATGGAAGCCATTTCAACCCTAGAGAAAAGTCTAGTATAACAATCTTTAACAATTTCTCTCTTAAACTGATTGCAAGGTTGCCTTCAGTTTACTCGTGGTACTACACACATACCCATTGACTCATGTAGTTTTATGAACGCGTCCAACTTTAGTAGTTTTGTCATAATATCTACAACTTGTTCTTGTGTGACACAATGCTTCAGCTCAATAACTCCATCTCTAGTCAAATCACGCAAGAAATGAAACCTCACATCAATGTGTTTACTATGTCCATGCATGATTGGATTCGTGGATAGCTTAATAGTGTAACTGTTATCAAATAACATAGTTTTTCATAAACTCTCCTCATCCACACCCCACGACAAGCACAAGAGGCGGCTGCCACAGATTCTGCTTCAGTAGTAGCAAAGTAACTACAAGTTATTTTTTTGGAGACCAAGACACAACTGCATCACTGAGTAAGAACACATAACTAGAAGTGTTTTTCCTGTCTTATATATTTCATTCATAATCACTGTCAGTATATGCTATCAACTCTCAAATCCAACCTTGTTGCAATTAAATACATTAAATTCATCCTTTCTTAGTCTAACCGTAGGAACAACATGGTTTTTCAAACTATTAGTCCAAAACTTCTTTTGCATACTTTCTCTAACTAATATAAATGTCTTCAACATTTTGTAAAATCTCTACACCTAGAAAATATTTCATTTTTTTCCAAATCTGTCATTTCAAATTGAAGTTTCATAAAATTCTTGAACTTAACAAACATGCTCTCATCATTACTAGTAAAAATTAGATCGTCAACATATAGACTAACAATCAAAATTTAACCTCTATCTCCTGTTTGTATGAATAAAGTAAGGTCACAATTGCACCTCTCAAATCCTTCTTCGATAAAATGTTCTTAAAGTTGACTAAATCATGCACGTAGGGCTTCTTTAAGACCATATAATGTCTTCAATTTGTATACCTTGTATTCTTGACATTTTTTCTCATAACCTTGTGGTTGCTCGAAAGACGGCTTCTTTTTAACTCTTCATATAAGAAAGCACTTTTCACGTCAAGCTGATACACGTTCCAACTATTCCGAGCTGCTAAAGCAATTATCATTCGAATACTATCCCACCTAGCCACAGGTACAAATGCCTTGGTATAGTCTATGCCATGTTGTTGTGCATAACTTTTTGCTACCAACGTAGCCTTATACTTGTCAACTTCGCCATTTTCTTTGAGTTTGATTTTGAAAACCCACTTTACTCCAATCTTCTTCATTCTTCTAGGAAAATTTTTCAACTCCCAAGTCTCATTTCGTTCGATGGCTTCTATCTCCAAGTCCATTGTAGCTCACCATTTTGAACTTTGAACAGCTTCTTCAAAGGTAGTCGAATCTATAGTTAAGGTTAATAGAACTAAATTGTTGTGCTCAGCTTCTTCAGAAAATTCTCCCTTGCTCACATAATCTCCATTCATAATGGTGCTCTTCTATTTCTCACTTCTAGATGGATCATTGGAATATATATTAACTTCTCCTTCTTCTTCTACTATCACCTCCTCTTCAGATTCTTCCTCACTTTAATCATGTTCGCTTTCTTCTATATTACTATCTTTCCATTCGTGGGTATGAAGTTCAACTTCTTCGTTAGTTTTACCCCAATTCCAACATTTGTTTTCTTCCAAAATCACCTCTCTGCTTGCAATTATCTTCTTGGACACTAGAACATAGAGTCTATATGTTTTAGACTCTTCACTCATCCCTAGTAGCACACACTGAAAATTTTGATCATCTAACTTCTTTCTTTTACCGTCTGATACATGAACACGGTCAATGTATCCAAAAACTAAAAAATAATTAGTATTAGGTTTTGCGCCACTTCAAGCCTCCTCTGAAGTCATATTTTTCACTACCACTGTAAGACTTCTATTGAGCACATGCAATGTCCAGTTTACTGCTTCTGGCCAAAAATTCTTTGGAACTTGCTTCTCTGATAATATACTTATAATCATGTTCATGATTGTTCTGTTCTTGCGCTCATCTAGACTCGCTATAAGTTTTCTACTGATACCATTAGTTTTGCAAAAACTATTGAACTCCTGAGAGGTGTACTCTCCACCCCTATCTATGGGTAGACAACGAATAAAATCTCCAATCTCTTTATCAACAAGATTTTTTTCAGCAAGAAAATATATTCACACATTGCGACGATAATCATCAATAAAACTTATAAAATACCTCTTATTACTGTTGGAAATAGGTTTGATGGATCCACAGACGTCTGCATGTACCAGTTACAGCCTTTGTTTTGTTCTCCATAAACTTCTCTTTGGAAATGCATCCCTATGTTGCTTTCCCA
>NW_019272488.1:20422-26411 GCF_002738345.1 Cucurbita maxima | reverse complement strand
TTACACCTATGTGTGAATTCTCTGTGGATCGATATGCTTCCTATATGTTATGTATATGTTATAATATGTGAATTGTATGATAATAGTTCCTGTACGATGTGTTCAAGGATATGTTTGAGATAGGATACAAGAAGAATGCACAAAACAAAATGTAACGATAGGAGTAAAATACGTTCACGAAACGTTAATGCTAGGTTACATACCGGAGTGATATGGATAAGAGAGATTGATGGAAGAATACGGTTAGGTTACGGGTAGAAAGGGATAGGTTTGTGATAGATTGATAGAACGATAGTGTTATGTTAAGTTCTTGTGATGATATGACTAAGGTACGTTCATGTAATGATATGACTGTGATAGGTATAAGAACGTTAAGGCTATGATAAGTTAGAGAAGGATATGACTATGAAGTGTTTACGTTATTACTTATTTATGATATGATACATTGTGATGCAATATCTCAAGGTATGATGTGTATATGATGAAATGTTATGTTAAAAGCATAAAACGTTATGTTAGGTCTCTTAAATTGTGTGTATACAGCATGATATGAATGATATGAAATTACGATAAATGACATGAAATATAACCCCGTTAGAATTATGTATGATTTGAGAACGGAAGAATGAGAAACGATATGATATGAATGATGAACGATATCTGAAACGATATGAAAATGATATGATATGTACTTAATGCTAGCGGGGTTGTATTAAAGGATAATGAAATTGTATAAGTAGTGGGGACCTCATGCATTATGTGTGTTCATGCATTTGGGGGATACCCTTATCCCATCACGAGGGTACGGACGCGTACATCCAATGGCAGGACAACGATTGTTATGTTTTGCATAGCGCTGCCGTGACGGTTACTAGTTTTAACAGGTCCAGCATAAGGGGCTCCTAGAGTATGCCCACAAGATAAGGAAAGTGGCCCAGCGGTGTGCGAACTAGCTTGGTATGGGCCGTGTGTAGAGTATATAGTACACGTCCACGATTACCCGTTAGGACAACATCGTAGGGAAAATGAAACGAAATGAAACGAAAGATAGGTCCCATCATTTCATTGCATTTGATTGTTATATTTAACCCCAATAGTGAGGTCACTTACTGAGTGTTTCTTTAAATACTCAAGCCATGTGCTACTACATTTTTCAGGTTAAGGCATGGCATTTCTGTACGGCTAACGATGACATCGCAACTCGAGATCATGGCACCTGCATAGGATAATGGTATTTATTTTCTTAGACTTAGGCTAGAATAGGATGTTTTAAACTTAAAACGCTTATTTATTTTATTTTGGGTCTTTTGTTGTGTCATTTTAAAGATGTTTTTGAAACACGTAAGTCCATGGCTGTGTTTTAAGTTAAACGTTATGTTTTATAGAATTTAAATGAAGGCTTCCGCATTCAATGTTTATTGTACGTATATAGTAGCGACCTTAAATTAGTAGAAATTTTTTGATCGTTATAGTTGGTATCAGAGCCCTAGGTTATAGATCTTGTAGACTAGCTTACGATGTTGGCTTGGCATGTTCCATGGTCCCACCGTCGGTGCCCCGTCTCCGCCAGGCATGTCTTGCGTAAGATAAGAAAATGACATGTTGTTATTATTTGGTAATTATAAAATATAACTCATAATTGGACTTTTACTCTATTGATTGTATTATAATTTACTGCATTCATGTTAGGTTAATTCTATATTTATTATAATTTAGAATACGTTATGTTTTACCTTGCATGGAATGTGAATGTAAATTGTTATGTTGATGATGTTTAGATTTACTGAGATTGTTGCTGTGAATGAGTAGTTATAATTTTAAGCTACTAAATGTTAGTGTATGCGTGAAAATGATTTTGCTAAGCAAGATCATATGTTTTAGTTAGACGTCTTAAACATAGATAAACTACACAGTCTTATGAACATAGAGATGAGAATGAATGTACCAATGTATAGAGTAAGTAGTTTCAAATGGAATTAAATGACCTAAGAAGCTTGATAGATGTCAATATCTTATAGTATACTATAGATATTAAAAGTGGTAGTGTCTGAAAGAAAATTCTATAACTTTGATTTAGGTAAAGATGAAATTAAAGTATCAGTAAGAAAAAAAAATTGAGTTAGACCATAAAAGTTTAAAACATGTATACTTAAATTGATTGGTAAATGATATAAGTGTCTTTAATGGAAGATGAGCTTTGGAATTACTTAGATGTAGAAAACTTTCCTCCTTCAATCGTGGTAGCAGCATTTGTCCCATCATGTTCGCCATCAGCTCTGATATCAATTTGTTGAAATAAAATTTGCTCTAATACCAATTTTTAGAAAATAAAAGCCGCTCTGATACCGACTTGTAGAAAATGGACATTCACTCTGAAACTAACCCGTTTAGAAAACTTTGAAGGGGGTGTCGAGAGGGGAGAGACAAGGAGACAGACTTCTCAAAAGCCTTTTTCGATTTCACAGAACTTTAACTCTTTCTTCTTTTTCTCTTTTTGCTTCTTTTTGCTCTATTATGACTCTTGCTCTACTTGCTCTAATATTACAATGATAAGTAAAGCCTATTTACAAGTTTTCTTGCCATAACTATCCCACGTTTTCTTTACATGTTTTCTCACCCATATACTACTCATTTCCTAAAATAAGTATAGCTTTTTTACTCAATTTAAAAACTGTTTTTTTTTTCTCTCTCTCTTTCATTTAAGTTTATTTCCAACAAATATGTCATGCAGTTTATCTTCTAAACTATTTATTGGCAAAGACGATTGATACTCGCACTATAACGACCCAAGAAAAAGAAAAAAAAAAAAAAAGAGAAACTCAATCGTTGGAAAACTCGTGAGTTTTCTAGCGACCGCCGAGTTTCGTGGACCCCACGCGAAATGATAGCCACACCTCACTCAACCTTCAACCCACAACTGCCAGAATCGATCAAAATACCTGCAAACAGAGAAAAGAAAGAAAATACGAGAGCGAGAGAGAGATTTCAGATAACTTCGGCGAGTTTTCAATTTCTTCGACGAGTCCAAAACCACCAGAAAATCGACGTCAAACGCTCAGTTACCACCATGAGAATAATCCCTAACGAAAGCACAATAACTCAAGGTATGTTTTGTACTTTTTCGTAAGCGCCATCGTCGGTAACCGAGGTCAAAAAATTGTAAACATTCTTAGATCTATGGTTTTAGGAACTTTTAGGCTACTAAACTTCGAGGAAAGAAAGAAAGAAGATAAATAAAGAGGAAAAGGAAGAAAGAGGACCGATATTAGCAACGAAAACGCCTGTTAGATAATAGCTATGTTTTTATTCCTTAAATTTCGTTAGTTGTTTTTTACTTTTGAACATCTGAATTAACGCCCCCCGTTTAATGGAAGAGCATATTTTTTGCTGGCCATTTTGACCAATTTTTTGGGCGCAAGGTTTATGCCACTACTGCTAAATCTAGGATAGGTTTGTTATTGAAATACGTGAAACTAAATCAAATAATAACCATCGGTTCTTCAGCAAATATTTCTCTCCCTTTCTTTTTTCGTTATTTTTTTCCTCGAAGAAGTTTTCCTTCAGCCGATTTTTACACGTCGACGTTTTCCTCACTATTGCTAGAAGTCAACAACGTCGCTGGTAAGGAAGACAAGATCCACAGATCCGGGTCAACCCGAACCCAAAATCTGAGAGAGCTAGCCCGACTTCTTTCCCCTCGGCCTCTACCTTCTGCCCAAACCTCAATCCAGCCCAGAAGCCACGGTTCAGCCCCATCGCCGCGCAATCGACTTGGGAGGGAATCAAATCTCGTTCGGTTGGTATGCAGCGAGTGTGGGAATCAAACATCGAGCAGCTGCAGGCTCACCAACAGCATAACCACTCTCGGGTCCTCAACATAGGGGCAACAGCATCACCAAGAGCACCGACGATGGGTCCTCGACACAGGGGCAACAAACCATATGACCGAGTGATATGAACCAAGAGACATCAATCATACAAGATGCTTCAATGAAGATGTGAAGAAAATATTGTTGAAATTATCAAAAGATATTTCAATTCATGCCACATTGAAGAATAATGAAGTTTTATGTTATAAATTTTGAGTAGATTACAATTTAGAGTTATTGTATTTCATTTATGTATTTTAAGACTTTTTATTTACTATAGGTTACAATTACACAATGGTTAATTATGCTCATTAAGTATGAATATTACAACTCTTGGAATGCCTTTAATAGTTCCATTTTGAGGCTATATAAAGCCATCTCGGACATCCTACTGTGCTGGTGAGTTGTTGGAGCTTGTGCACGGCGATATTTGCAGGCCCATCAAGCCGGCGGCCCTAGGCAGCAAGACCCTCTTCCTCCTGCTAGTCGATGACAGAAGCCGCTTCATATGGCTGATCCTCCTGTAAGTGAAAAGTGGGGCGACATAGGCGATTAAGCGCATTCGAGCGTTAGCGGAGGCCGAATGTGGGAAGAAGATGTGAATGCTACGCACGGACTGAGGTAGAGAACTCACCTCAGCGAGCTTCAGTAACTACTGCGACGAGCTCGGCATGCAGCAGCGACTAACAATGCCCTACTCCCTCTAGCAAAACAACAAGATCTTTGCTGATGACGGCTGGGATGCCTGAAAGATTCTGGGGAGAGGCGGTAATGACGACTGTCTATCTTCTCAATCGGTCGCTAATGTGAAGCCTAGACGGGAAGATGCCACATGAGGCCTGGTACAATAGAAAGCGAGTGGTACATCATTTTCGAGTGTTCGGATGTGTCGCATACATGAAGGTAGCGCGTTCCAACCTTGTCAAGCTCGATCCAAAGGGGTTGAAGGTCGTCTTCATCGGCTACAAACCTGGGAGCAAGGCGTACAGACTCTATGATCCTGCGGGGGGTGAGCCCACGTGTCTCGTGATGTCATCTTCGACGAAAGCATCTTCAGGCAGTGGAACGACGTGATCGAGACAGCCCACAACCCAAATCAATTCACGGTGGAGTACCTCGTCATCGAGCCAGAAGAAGGAGGAGCACAGCATCAGGAACCATCACAGCCGCCAGCAGTTGCACCCCTTGAACCAGTGGAATTTGCAACACCACGGACTGTGGATTCGACGCTGGATGTCGATCACGATGAAGATCTGGTAGCCAGGTACGGGAGGATGGACGACCTAGTGGGAGGAGGTGAACCCCCTAGACTAGCAGCACGCAAACTGGAACAAGAGGTGGCCGAACTGCATGTCATCAACGCAGATGAACCGAACACCTTCGCTGAAGCAGAAAGGAACCCGTGCCAGCTGAAGGCAATGCAGAAGGAGATGAAATTCATCACCGAGAACCAGACATAAAGTCTAGAGGATATGTCACTGGGACACCAAGTCATAGGGCTCAAATGGGTCTTCAGACTGATGCGAACGAAAAGGGAGAAGTTGTGAAACTCAAGGTCAGTCTGGTGGTGAAGGGCTACGTCTAGAAGCAAGGAGTGGATTTTGAGGAGGTATTCGCACCAGTGACAAAGCTGGAATCTACCCACCTATTGCTGGCAAGCGCGGCACATCATTCCTGAGAAGTCCACCTCATCGACATGAAACCCGCGTTCCTAAACGGAGAGCTGAAGGAGACTGACTATGTTCAACAACCACCGAACTTCCTGGACAACGACAACCCTGACAAGGTATTGTGCCTGCACAAGGCACTCTATGGGCTTCGGCATGCACCACGAGCCTGAAACACGAAGCTCGACAGTACCCTATTATCGCTAAATTTCAAGCGCTGTGCCTCTGAGCATGACATGTACACGCCCGGCCACGACGAGTAGCGACTAATCGTGAGAGTGTATGATATAAACCAAAAAACATCAATCATACAATATACTTCAATGAAGATGTGAAGAAAAGGTTGTCAAAATTATCAAAAGATGTTTTAATTCATGCCACATTAAAGAAGAATGAAGTTTGATTGTTATAAATTTTGGGTGGGTTACAATTTAGAGTTATTGTATTTTAAGA
>NW_019272488.1:0-16245 GCF_002738345.1 Cucurbita maxima | reverse complement strand
TTTATGTTATATGATGATGTGATGACGTTATATGATGACGTGATGACGATGTATGATGATGTGTCGATGTTGTATGATGATGTGATGATGTAATATGATGACTTGATAATGTTAGATAGTGATGCGATGCTGTTATATGATGATGTGATGTTGTTAAATGATGATGTGATGATGTTATGTGATGACGTGATGATGTTAGATGATGATGCGATGTTGTTATATGATGATGTGATGATGTTATTTGATGATGTGATAATGTTATGTGATGACGTGATGACGTTAGGTGATGATGTGATAATGTTATGTGATGACGTGATGACGTTAGGTGATGATGTGATAATGTTATGTGATGGTGTTAGATGATGATGTGATGATGTTATATGATGATGTGATAATGTTATATGATGATGTGATGATGTTATATGATGACTTGATAACGTTAGATAAGGATGTGATGATGTTATATGATGATGTTTTCCATATTGAGCATGTTATATGATGATGAGTGTCATATCGCATCGTGTCGTTAGATCGACATAGGACACAACCCTAAGAGCATGAAAATGATATTAATATAAATATCCACGAGCATGTGTTACCTAGAGTAATAAAGAGATGAGACTAGAGGGTTGTGTCAGAAGAGACATTATGATGGGTTTAGAGGGACCTCATGTATATTGTATGTTCATAAGCATAGGGCTACTTCCCTTTGAGATGACGAGTGCAGACAAGCATAATATGATGATGAGTGCGAATGCGCACAGATGAGGGAGTTCATGAGGCACATGACACTATGGGGTTCCGCTTACCTTCGGACGTTACTACAGATTAGCTTGACTAGAGGGTCTAGGGGGTGTGCAAGCGCCCTAGGGACTCACACTCGCACGTGTGAGTTGTATTTAGGGAAGTACTACACATCCAATTTGTTCGAGACTAGAGGCCACCCCTATGATGTTAGAGATAGGTCCCTAAACCATGATTGCATGTGTTTGCATTTGCATGGCCCCCTATAGTGGGGCCACTTACTGAGTATTCTTTGAAATACTAAGACTGAGTGCCACATCATTTTTCAGGTAAAGGCAAGACGCACTTGTATGGAGGACGGCGACATCGCCAGCAAAGACTATGGCATGTGCACAGAGAAGATTCATATTTAAATTTCTAGTTTTAGGTTAGAATAGGTTGTTATGCATTTCATCGTTTTAAATTATTTTTTACTGCTTTTAAGTTCTCTAAATTTCAGTATTTCGTATTTAAATACGTAAGACCATGGCTGTGTTTTCCAGAGAAAAAGTTGTTTTAAGCGTTTTTGAAGTTTACATTATAAATGATGTTCATGTAAGAGTTATATTTCCGCATTATAGATAAGCATGAGACGTTAGTAGTGACTATGAGTGTGTGAAAATTTAGGGTCATTACAGAAATGGTGGAAATATACGTTTCATCTTCTTCTTTTGTTTTTCTAAATTTGAACCTCCTTCCATGCTGGTTCTCATGAAAAAAATTTATGGTTCTAGAAACTAGACACAATAAGAGGAGTCTGTGGAAGAAAATTTGAAACAATTTGGATACTAGAAGCTCAAGAACGGAAGTTAGATCTTCATGGAATTATTAAAATGGTTTAGCTTTCAGTTAGAAACTCAATGTCAATCATTTATAGGAATGCTAGTAAATATATTAGATTAAATTTATATCCGTAGCCAAATTAATAGATTAAAAATAGAATGGTCAACAAAATTTGTGAACACTAAACACTAAGATAAGAAATGATTTGGAAACAAGATTTAGTAGAAATTTGGAATATATGAGAACAAAATTAAAATGCAACAGATAGGAAGAAAATAAGATTAAAGAATTAAAAACCACAAACTAAATATAGAGGGAAAAGAAAATACAAAGGACGTGTCATATAATTTACAATGACCAATGTAAATTAGAGAAATAAGTGTGTAGAGTTCAAACTTGAAACTCATGTCATGGGCTTATATAAGTTGACTCGGATTACAAAGGACGGAATCGAACTTTCGTTAAAGATATATTCGTGACAACGACTTAAGCTAGCCAGGTAAGTGACCTTATTCTCGGTATGGTTATATTTGATGTTGACACGTGCCTCGTGGTTCTGCACGTGTCATATATATTGATATGTGTGAATTGTCTGTGGATCGATATGCTTCTTATATGTTATGTATATGTTATAATATTTGAACTGTATGATAATAATTATGGTACGATGTGTTTAATGATATGTTTGAGATAGGATACGAGAAGGATGCACAAAATGAAATGTAACAATAGGAGTAAAATACGTTCATGAAACGTTAAGGTTAGGTTACATACCAGAGTGATATGGATAAGAGAGATTGATGAAAGAATACGATTAGGTTACCGGTAGAAAGGGATAAGTTTGTGATAGATTTATAGAACAATAGCGTTAGGATACGTTCTTGTGATGATATGACTAAGGTATGTTCACATAACGGTATGACTATGATAGGTATAAGAACGGTAAGGCTATGATAAGTTAGAGAACATATGACTACGAAGTGTTTACGTTATGACTTGTATATGATATGATACATTGTGATCCAATATGTCATGGTATGATATGTATATGATGAAATGTTATGTTAAAAGCATAGAACGTTATGTTAGGTCTCTTAAATTGTGTGTATACAACATGTATGAATGACATGAAATCACGATAAATGACATGAAATATAACCCCGTTAGAATTATGTATGATTTGAGAACTGAAGAATGAGAAATGATATGATATGAATGATGAACGATATCTGAAACGATATGAAAAATGATATGATATGTACATAATGCTAGCGGGGTTGTATTAAATGATAATGAAAATGGAAAGATGTTGGGACCTCATGCATGATGTGTACTCATGAATTGGGGGATACCCCTATTCCATCACGAGGGTACGGACGCGTACATCCAATGGCAGGACAACGATCGTTATGTTTTTCATAGCGTTGCTATGACGGTTACTAGTTCTAACCGGGTGTTCGGCCTAGGGAGCGTCCCAGTGTATGCTCGCCCGACAAGTAAGGTGGCCCAACGGTGTGCGAACTGACTGGTGAGCCCATACCCGATATGGGTTGTGTGTATAGTATATGGTACACGTCCAAAATTATCCGTTAGAACAGCACCGTAGGAAGACAGATTGAAAGATAGATTTCATCATCTCATTCGCATGTGATTGTTGCATTTAACCTCAATAGTGGATGACATACTGAGTATTTCTTAAAATACTCAAGCCATGTGCTACTATATTTTTTTCAAGTTAAGGCAAGGCATTCCTGTACGACTGACGACGACATCGCAACTCGAGACCATAGTACATGCATAGGATAGTGATATTTATTTTCTTAGACTTAGGCTAGAATAAGATGTTTTTAACTTAACCGCTTATTTATTTTATTTCAGGTCTTTTATTGTGTCGTTTCAAAGATAATTTCAAAACACGTAAGTTCATGGCTGTGTTTTAAGATAAATGATATGTTTTATGGAATTTAAATGAAGTCTTTCCCATCCAATGTTTAGGATATGTATACAATAGCGACCTTAAATTAAGTAGAAAATTTCGGGTCGTTACATGTTAAGTAGCCACCTTAAACTTTTCTTAAGAAATACTTGAAGGAATCACTTGGATTTTTATATGAACACTAAACCAAGTATGATTTAAGAATATATTAAAGAAAAACTCAAAGAACCGTTAGTTAAGACCCTGAACTGATCATATTACTCGAAATTTAAGTAACGTTAAAATAACCTATTAAAGAAACTTTGCTACCTATGAAATTTTAATGCTGGAAATATTATAGCTTGTTGAGTTTATATATGAAATTTGGTGATCATTGGATAAGGATAAGTAGGTAAACCAAGAAATAGTGTAAAATGACCATAATGCCCCCTAAGGTAATTTACGTTTGATGATGTGGTGAAGTTTGAAAGCCATTGGAATTCGTTAAGTAGAAAATCCAAGAATTATAGGTAAAATGACCAAAATTCTCCCAGGACTATTATGATAATTCAAGATCATACGCCTTTCAAATAACTTGCTACTTTTTATAAGGACTATTCCTAAGGACAAGAAGCTATGTTCAAGAGTTGAAGTTGATTAGAGCACGCTTGGAACCTAAACCAAGATAAAACCTAAGAAACGCCTAAAGAAAACATCTCAAGATTCAAGACCCTTCTAGAACTCTCGATGAATTCATTATGAATGTATGATTTTCTAGAATAATTCAGGCTAGCTATTATAATGGGTTCATATAATTATGAATGGATGTTACAACTTATGCCTCAAGGAATTAAGAACCCTAAAAACTTACATGGTTAATAACCAAGAACAATATCACACAAGCTCTACAATTACAAAGTAAGAAGAATGCTAGGTACCAATCAAGAATAAGGGACCAAGGTCCTCAGACACAAAAACTCAAGAATGCTAGGTAATACTATAATCATGTCCAGAGTGACACATGAACTCTCACCACGCGGTGATTTCTGAGGCCCAAGTTTTCCTCTTCTAGGTGGGATGCCTTGCACCATGTTTCCTTGCAGGATATCATGTTTGGCCTCACGTTTCCCTCACCTAGATGAGATGCCTTGCACCATGTTATGGGTACCCAAAGATTTGTAGGATGCCATGTTCATATATGTACCGATCACGTGACCATTATGGTCTATCATGGGAAGTAGTCTAGAGCCACGATGGAATAAGAAGAGAGTAAGTTACCTTAGCCAAGAATCTAGAACCTCCTAAGACCTCCCATGGTACAACATGCTCATGACTTAGACTACGCTGCTTGGAACGCATGAAGCCTTAAGCGTAAGTTTTCAAACTATGCCGCTAGGAACACATGAAGCCTTGGGCATATGTTTTAAGACTATATCGAACGACAAGCCCTAAGATGCAGGTTCAGACTACGTCGCTTGGAACACATGAAGCATTGGACGTAGGTTAAGGCAGTGTCACTCGGAAAGCATGAAGCCTTGGACACATGTTGTCAGGTACATGGCTAGTGCTGTAAATTCTAGGAGGAGTGCCTTGAAGAAAGAAACAATAATAGAACAAGAGCCTAGAAAGTACCAAGAACAAGACAAACATCAAGGACTGGAACATGAATCAAGATTCAAGTTCTAAGGATAAGAACCAAGAACCAAGAACCATAGTACTAAGGCCCTTATAGTTGCACAATCGTTGGCCCCGAAGGAGGATGAATTATGAGATCCCACATATATTGGAGAGAGGAGAGAGTGCTAGCGAGGATGCTGAACACTGAAGGAGGGTGGATTGTTAGATCCCACACTCATTGGAGAGGATAACGAAACATTCTTTATAAGGTTGTGAAAACTTCTCCCTAGAAGACACGTTTTAAAAACTTGAGGGGTCCCAAATGGGAAAGCCCAAAGAGAATTAGACTGTTACAAATGGTATCAGAGCAAGACATCGGGCAGTATGCCAGTGAAAATGTTGAGCCCCAAAGATGGGTGGATTGTGAGATCCCACATCGATTGGAGAGAGGAACGAGTGTTAGCGAGGATGTTGGGCTCCGAAGGGGATGAATTGTGAGATCCCATTTCAATTAGAGAGAGGAACAAGTGTCAGCGAGGATGCTAGATTCTGAAAGGGGATAGATTATGAGATCCCACTTTGATAAGAGAGAGAAACGAGTGCCAGCCAGAACGTGGGGCCCTGAAGGGGGTTGATTGTGAGATCCTACATCGATTGAAGAGAGGAACGAGTGCTAGTGAGGATGCTGGCCCCAAAGGAGGGTGCATTATGAGATCTCACATTCGTTGGAGATGGAAACAATACATTCTTTATAAGGGTGTGAAAACCTTTTTTTAATAAGGGTGTGAAAACCTTTTCCTATTCTTAGTAGACGCATTTTAAAAACCTTGAGGGGAAGCTCAAAAGGGAAAGCCTAAAAAGGACAATATCTGCTAGCGTTGAGCTTGAACTATTATATATACTAAGTTAATACGAAGGTTAGTCTATGGCCCTCTAATAAGTATATGTAACGACCTGAAATTTAAGGTTGCTACTATATACTGTACCATAAACATTGAATGCAGAAGAATTTATTTAAATTTCATAAAACATAGCATTTATCTTAAAACACAGCACATGACTTTAGTATTTAAAGAAATACTCAGTAAGTGACCCCACTATTGGTGTTAAATGCAACAATCACGTGCAATGAGATGATAGAACTTATCTTTCATTCCATTCGCTGTCCTAACGAGTAACTTTGGATGTGTACCATATACTCTACACAAAGCCCATACGTGCGAGTATGGACTCACTAGCTAGTTCGCACACCACTGGGCCAATTTCCTTATCCGGTGGGCATACTCTGGGAGCCCCTTATGCCGGACACCTGTTAGAACTAGTAACCGTCACGGCAGCACTATGCAAAGCATAACGATAGTTGTTCTGCCATTGGATGTACGCACCATACCCTCGTGATGGGATAGGGGTATCCCCCAAATGCATGAGCACACATAATGCATGAGGTCCCAAAACTTTTCCATTTTCATTATCCTTTAATACAACCCCGCTAGCATTATGTACATATCATATCATTTTGCATATCGTTTCAGATATCATTCATCATTCATATCATATCATTTCTAATTCTTCAGTTCTCAAATCATACATAATTATAACGGGATTATATCTCATGCCATTTATCGTAATTTCATGTCATTCATATCATGCTGTATACACACAATTTAAGAGACCTAACATAACGTTCTATGCTTTTAACATAACATTTCATCATACACACATCATACCATGGCATATTGCATCACAATTAATGGTGTTAATATAACACATGCGGAAGCAATTTGGATCATAGGCTCTCTAAGTACATCAATTATAGTGAATTAGCTAGCATGTTCAAAAGCATTAAAACTCAATAAGTTTGAATACTAACCTTTTGTCGCTCAAGTTTCTTTTTCCTCACGAACCGGTTTCGAACTACCACTAGTGTCTTCTCCTCTATTCTCCGGCCTTAGAACAGGATTGTGGAATTTGGTGAGTGACTAAACTTGGGAGGGATTTAGTATATATGAAGAGAGAGTTTGTGAGAGGTTTTTCTCAAGGTTTTTTCCCAAGGGAAAACTTCCATGTACCATGATCACTCTATTTATAGAATCATGTTTGCATGTTCATGCAAATTTGAGATCGCCAAATTTTGACACTCAAAATTCCACTTAAATGTTTGGGATTATGGCAAGCATGCAAGTTTGAGTTCACCAAATTTTGACACTCAAAATTCCACTAAAATTTGTGGGGTTTATTTGGCAAGCATGCAAGTTTGGTTAAACCAAAATTTGACACCTCAAAATTCCACTAACTCACACATGGATCTTTCCATTAAATGAAGTCAACAGCTTGACTTTCTTCATTTTGATTCAACAATTAATTTGAATAATTAATTTCAAATTAAAGTAATATTAAATGATTAATTAAACTATTTAATTAATATTTAATATTAATTCAAATGTCAATTCCAATAAATTCCGACACATATTTGATTAAGATATTTAAATCTTATTTAAATATATCAGATTCTCTCTTTTTGTTTAATTCGTAAATAAAACAAAAATGCGGTTAAATATATCATATATATGTAGCGCATATTCTCTAATATGAATTCGAACACTTCGAACTCACTCGTCACACTGTTCTATGGTTTAGTTCGATATGAGCTAGCAAAGGGACCTAATGGACCTATAGATCATGGGCTCCAACGATCCAAGATTAACCGGTTAAACTCATTAACCTTGTTAACCAACATTCGTTAACTACTATGACACTCCACTATAGCCTAATAGTTGCACTCCCCTCACTGTAGATATATTTCTGTCCATTTGATATAACTATGATTAGTAAGTCGATCCTTCACAGGTTGTTCGTAACTAGAGCTGGGTCAATTTACCGTTTTGTCCCTGAAGACATTTTTCAAGACCTGGAGTTAGTGCTTAAGAGAACTACCTCTCTTCTATCCCTAAAAGTCGGTAGGAGCAAATTTCATCTTGCACCCCACGGCCCCAGCCATTCACCCAGTCTTACCCCTGAAATGAGAGGCCTATTGAGTCGGCGAACTCGAGCCACTCTCATCCATGAAAATCTAAGGATAATTCCGAAAAAACAGGAGTTCATGGTTAGCTCAAGATTAAAATTGAATTACTAGGCCATCGAATGAAAAGAAAATCAGTCTCAAGAGTAAACGACATTATAAAATGTGAGTGATTTTCTTCATGGTTCGATCTTATAAAATACTCATTGCATAGGACACCCTCACTCACATGCCTCCACATGTACGATTTAGTGATCACATTGTTTATGTCATATACAAAATTGGGCCGCATCCATAATGTCCCCATGATAAGGTACTCAGCCTTATCCTCATACTATAGGTCATTTTGACTATATACTTGAACTTGATCCACTCTTATGTCTCTACATATAGTTCAAGTAATCATACTATAGTTAGAGTGTTCTTAGTTTATTGGATTTAGATTAATAATCGTAAAGTTCACTTTATTCAATAAAAATCTTTACTGAATAAACAACAATAATAACTTTATTAAAAATAAAATATGTTTTTGTTTACATACTGTGATTTTTAGAACATAAAACCCAACAAACTCCCACTTGGACTAAAACTCTAGTGGGGTTTTATAATGTTCAGTAGAGAGAAAGACATAAATACAATAAACTAGGGCATCACATACTCATGCCTTTTCTTCCACTTGCCCTAGATTACATAACTCGTAGTCCTAGACTCACTAGGTGCCCTTCAAACACTTTTGCCGTGAGGGACTTTGTAAATGGATCAGCAATGTTGTGCTCTGAAGCTATCTGTGTGACGATCACATCTCTTCGTTGCACAATCTCCCTTATGAGATGATATTTGCGCTCAATATGTTTTCCTCGCTCATGGCTTCTTGGTTTTTTTTTTTAATTTGCAACTGCTCCACTGTTATCACAATAAAGAGTGACGGAAAGATGCATATTTGGAACGACTTCCAAATCTGTTAAGAACTTCCTAGGCCATATAGATTCTTTCGCTGCTTCACAAGCAGCAACATACTCAGCCTCCATGGTGGAATCAACAATGCAACCTTGCTTTATGCTTCTCCATATTATTGCTCCTCCATTCAGAGTGAAGACAGATCCTGATGTCGATTTTCTCGAATCTACATCGGTCTGAAAATCTGAGTCAGTGTACCCTGTAAGGATCAGATCCTTAGCACCGTACATTAGCATATAGGCCCTCGTTCTCCTAAGATACTTGAGGATATTCTTAACGACAGTCCAATGAGCACATCCCGGATTTGACTGATATTTGCTGACAATTCCCACAGCATAGCATATGTCGAGCTGGGTACATAGAATGGCATACATCAGACTACCGACTGCTGATGCATAGGGAATGTGTCTCATATCCTCAACTTCTTGAGGTGTCTTAGAACCTTGTTCCTTCGATAAATGAACTCCATGGCTGAAAGGTAAGAATCCTTTCTTGGAGTCCTGCATCTTATATCGAATCAACATTTTGTCGATGTACGATGCCTGAGACAATGCTGGTGTTTTGTTCTTGCGATTTCGAACAATTTGGATTCCAAGAACAAATTGAGCCTCTCCCATATCTTTCATTTGGAATTGTGTCGCTAGCAAATGCTTAATGTTAGTCAGAAATCCCACATCATTTCTAATGAGTAAGATAGCGTCAATGTACAACCCCAGAAAAGCTACTATAGAGTTGACTATCCTTTTATAAACACAAGATTCGTCAACATTCTGTTTAAAGCCATAAGATTTGATCGCAGTATCAAACTTTATATTCCAGGATCGAGATGCTTGCTTCAACTCATAAATGGATCTTTTAAGCTTGCAAACCCTTTGCTCGTGGTCCTGTTCAATGAACCCCTCTAGTTGAGCCATATATATACTCTCTTCAAGATTGCTATTTAGAAAGGCTATCTTAACATTCATTTGCCAAATTTCATAATCATAAAATGTGGCAATAGACAAGAGTATTCTAATCGATTTAAGCATAGCAACAGGAGAGAAGGTTTCTTCATAGTCCACCCCCTCTCTTTGGGTATAACCCTTTGCTACAAGTCGAGCTTTAAAGGTCTGTACCTTACCGTTTTGGTCTCGTTTCCTCTTATAGATCCATTGCAACCAATAGGTTTTATCCCATCTGGTTGATCTACAAGTTCCCAGACTGAATTGAAGTACATTGATTCCATTTCAAGATTCATGGCTTTGATCCACTGATCTTTATCTTCATTATTCATTGCCTGTTTATAGGTCAATGGATCCTCAACGCCATTATCAGGTATGATGACTTGAGTTTCTGCCAAACCCAAGTAACGATCGGGTTGAGTTATAACCCTTCCACTATGTCGAGGCATTCTCAACTCTTGAGAAGGTTGTGATTGACCAGAAGTGTCAGCTTCATCAACAACTCTTGTTTAATGACTAGCTTGATCAGCAACTCTTGTTGTTTTATCAGTAGCTTCTTTAGAAATCTCACTTAATACTAGTTTGCTGCGAGGTTGATGATTTCTTACGTGGTCTTCCTCTAAGAATGTAGCGTTTGTTGATACAAACACTCTATTTTCTTGAGGGTCATAAAACAAATCACCTTTCGTCTCTTTGGGGTATCTTACGAATAGACATAATTTTGAACGACGTTCTAATTTCTTGGGGTTTTGCAACAACACATGTGCTGGACATCCCCAAATCCTAAAGTGACGTAAACTACCTTTATGCTCTTTCCATAACTCATAAGGTGTTTCTGAAACACTCTTAGTCAGAACCATGTTCAAAATGTATGTAGCAGTCTCCACTGCATATCCCCAAAACGGATCGGGTAATTGAGCGAATTTCATCATAGACCGAACCATGTCTAATAGAGTTCTATTTCTCCTTTCTGATACACCATTTTGTTGAGGCATACCAGGAGCTGAGAGTTGAGACCTTATTCCATGTTCTATCATATAGTCTTGAAATCTTAAGTCCATGTACTTTCCTCCTCGATCTGATCGAAGTGTTTTAATAGTTTTACCTAAAAGATTCTCAACCTCAGTCTTATACTCTCTAAATTTTTCAAGAGCTTCGGACTTGTGATGCATTAGGTAAAGATAGCCATACCTTGAATAATCATCAATAAAACTGATGAAATATTTATACCCTCCTCGTGCTTTGACATTCATTGGACCATAGAGATCTGTATGCACGACTTCTAAGGTTTCTTTGGCTCTATAACCTTTTTCGAAAAACGGTCGCTTAGTCATTTTACCCTCAAGACAAGACTCACATGGAGGTAAAGAGTTGTCTTCTAACTCATTTATAAGTCCTCTTTTAACCAATCTCTTAATCCTATTCAGATTAATTGGGCCTAGTCTTAAGTGCAAAAGATAGGTATTATGAGAAATATTTTGTCGTTTATTTTGAGTTTCAGCTGTTTTAAACATCTCGGTATTTAAAATAGCTTTTGTTTCGCTCGATTTTAACATATATAAGTTGTTTTCTAGTTTTGCAGAACAAATATGAATACCTCTTTTGCAAATGAACACTTCATTCATTTCTAAAGATACTTTATACAATTGTTCTAATAAACAAGAGATAAATATTCGATTTCTTTTCATTTCAGGAACAAAAAGTACATTATCTAATATAATGAATCTATCTCCAAAAAACAACTTCAAATTTCCTACTGATCTTGCTGAGACAACCTCTCGTGATTCAACTTTGAGTGTTATCTCGCCGTCCGTAAGCATTCTCCAGGAGCTAGTTTCCTGGTAAAAAGAACAAATATGATTAGTGGCCCTTGAATCTAGTATCCAAGTTGAGTTATCATACTCTACTAAACATAGTTCTACAACGAGTAAATCATATTTACCTTGTTGTTGTTGTCTTTTCGGCTTTCTTCTCTGCCAGGTATTTTGGGCAGTTTCTCTTCCAGTGCCCATTTTCGTTGCAATGGAAACATTTTCCTTTATCTGCTTTTTGAAACTTGTGTTTGAGGTTAGTAGGAATCTTATTTTTCCCTTTACCCTTCTTCATCAAAACACTTGATAAGATAAGGAACCACTACAAGGGGAGTAAGATTCGAACTTGAGCCTGAAGCATATATCCGATCTTGAAGTTTGATATTACTAGGTCATCGAATGAAAAGAAAATCAGTCTCAATAGTAAACGACATTATAAAGTGAGAGTGATTTTCTTCATGGTCCGATCTTATGGAATACTCATTGCATAGGACACCCGCACTCACATGTCTCTACATGTACGATTTAGTGATCACATTGTTTATGTCATATACAAAATTGGGCCGCATCCATAGTGTCCCCATGATAAGGTACTCAGCCTTATCCTCATACTATAGATCATTTTGACTATATACTTGAACTTGATCCACTCTTATGTCTCTACATATAGTTCAAGTAATCATACTATAGTTAGAGTGTTCTTATTTTATTGGATTTAGATTAATAATCGTAAAGTTCACTTTATTCAATAACAATTTTTACTGAATAAACAACAATAATAACTTTATTAAAAATAGAATATGTTTTTGTTTACATAGTGTGAGTTTTAGAACATAAAACCCAACAACAATGTATCATATCATAAACAAGTCATAACGTAAACACTTCGTAGTCATATCGTTCTTATACCTATCATAGACATATCATTATGTGAACGTATCTTAGTCATATCATCACCAGAACTTAACCTAATGCTATCGTTCTATCAATCTAACACAACCCTATCCCTTTCTACCCGTAACCTAACGGTATTCTTCCATCAATCTCTCTTATCCATATCATATTTAACCTAATGATAAGCCCTTTCTACCCGTAACCTAACGGTATTCTTCCATCAATCTCTCTTATCCATATCATATTTAACCTAATGATAAGAATCACGGTGTTCCAAATGTTCCAACTGGACCTATTACACGATCCAAGGCGCAACCATCATTTGTAGAATTAGAAGCTGATACAATTGACGAAGGACAATTGAATATTTTCACGGTTGAAGTTGGAAAACATTAAAAATGTCAACAACAAAGTTTAAACCTACACAAGTGAAGCCTAATAGATTTCAAGTTTATTTCTTTAACCACTCGAACATATCAACATTTGTTGAAAGATCTTATTGTTAGTTGACTTCGTCATTTGTGGAGATTAAAGGGGATCGAGATTGAATCCCAGCCACAAACGTCTTTTGTCAGGAGACTATAAATACCCACAATATGTTATGTAAAAATCAGATTCGTTGATGAATGTAATTCAGATCTCAAATTGAGACGTTTCCCTTAGAAATCCGAGCATCATATTTGCCATTTCTAAGTTTCAAGCAATTCTTATGGTAGAATTGCACCCGAGCCATTAAATCAAGCCTTGATCAAGTTAGATTGTGGAGTGACTCAATTTAGAACAAGGTTCTAAATCTTGCTTCTAGATCTTCGATCGTAAGAGGTAATCTAATTCTAGCCTTATCTCTTGGTTGATCCAAATTTCGCATAAGGAGGTGTTAATTACTTTGATTCAAGGGTTCTTGCTAAAATAAAAGCTTGGATCGTTGGGCTGAGGATTAGGGTTGCTTTATCACTAACCTTAACGTTTCATGAACGTATTTTACTCCTATCGTTACATTTTGTTTTGTGCATCCTTCTCGTATCCTATCTCAAACCTATCCTTGAACACATTGTACCGTAATTATTATCATACAGTTCACACATTATAACATATAATTTTTCGAGATGTAACGTTAAAATAATGCATTAAATGAACTCGTCTGCCTGTAAAATTCTAATGTTGAGCATTCTATAGCATGTTGAGGTTATATATGAAATTTGGTGGTTGTTGGATAAGGATAAGCACTTAAACCAAAAAACTAAAACTTTACATTGCATCTTTTTAAAACTAAAATATATGATAATAATACTTGCCCATAGATTTCATTAATATCCATTTCTTCATTAATAATATTTGAAAGATCAAATAAATAACTGAAATAATGATGATAGGGTCCCAAATCTAATAATCGGAATACTTATTTCACAACTTTTCAAACCATATTTATGATCGTACGGCTGAAAAAGAATGGTAGAATAATTATACACGTGATCTAATCAATGAATTGATTTTAATGTGTTGAAACCCTTTCAAATACAAAACTAAGAAAATCGAGACACATTAATCATTTTCAAAGTTTTGAAAGCATACCGAGGTACTATTTATTTTTTAAAGTTCAAAGATTTATTGCACACAAATTTTATAAATATTTGTGGGTTCATGGCCTAGTTGGTTAGGAAGTTGGACTCTGAATCCAATAACCCGAGTTCAAAAATCTCAGTGGGACCTATTTTAGTGAGTATTAACTTAACACAAATATTAAAGCAACAATATATTAGATATTTTTAAATTTCATACTATAAGATATAAATTGTTTAGCATAGACACAAAAAAAACTCAAATGACGATGAGAACTCATATGGATAGATGTTTTGGATGTTTTGGTGAGATGGTAAATACATGGGTCAGTTCTCAACGAATGTGTCAGAACAAGTCAAGATGGTCGAACTTTATCGAGACATGGAATGATGTCAAAATGCATGGGTTATGTTGTTGGTAACCAAGATGACTATGAGATTCAACGTTGCTTAAGAGAGATCTTGACCTAGAGTAGAGGAAAAGACGAGTCAGATGACTTGATCTAGTTTAAGGCATGTTGGATAGAGTCGTAGACTGAACATGCACACACGAGAGCCGTGTGTGAAAAAACAAGTTTGGATTCCACACAAGTTGTACTAAAATGAAGTACCTAAAGGATTACTGCCCATTAGACATATTGAACCTAAAATAGACTTCATTCTTGGAGCTGTCATTGCTAGTTTATATAGTCAATCCAACTAAGACTAAAAAAATTCAAAGGCAAGTGGAGGAGCTCATGGAGAAGGGCTTTATACGAGAAAGTTTGAGTCCATGTTCTTATTGCTGCCAAAGAAAGATGGAACATGGCGCATGTGTGTGGATTGTAGAGCTATCATCAAAATAATTGTAAAGTATTGACATCCTATTCATAGGCTAGATAATACGTTTGGCCAATTGCATAGTTCGTGTCAATTTACCAAGATTGATTTGAAATCTC
This sequence comes from Cucurbita maxima, assembly GCF_002738345.1. Taxonomy (NCBI): domain Eukaryota; kingdom Viridiplantae; phylum Streptophyta; class Magnoliopsida; order Cucurbitales; family Cucurbitaceae; genus Cucurbita; species Cucurbita maxima. Next base: position 1,028 of record NW_019272488.1, on the reverse strand, counting down.
ATTATCATTAAATTAGAATGCATGTAGATGAATGGAAAACAACTTTCAAAACTATGCTTGGATTATATGAATGACTCTGTTATTCATTTTGGGTTAACTAATGCTCCAGTACATATATGCGCTCAATTAATCATATTTTGGGAGAATTTTTTTGGAAAGCATGTTGCTGTATATTTTGATGATATTTTAATTTATTCAAAGAGTTTGCATGAGCATATGAAGTATTCATATGCTTAAGTCGGTTTTGATTACATTTAGAAAAGTGAAACTTTATGCTTATTTTAATAAGGGTAGATTTTGCATGGAAAATGAAAAATGGAAAAGGTTAACTTTCTTGACTTCATACTTGGTAAAAATAGAGTAGAAGTAGATGACGAGAAAGTTGAAGAAATTAGGGATTGACCAACTCCAAAAAATGCAAGTGAAATTTGGAGTTTTCTCGGGCTAGATAGGTTCTATAGGAGATTTATAAAAGATTTTAGCACCATTGAATGACTTAATGTTTTTAAATGGGAGATAATGCAAGAGAATGCATTCCATGAGCTTAAAGAAGAAATTTATCAATGCACCCTTACTTGTCTTGCCTAACTTTGCTAAAAGTTTTGAAATTGAGTGTGATACAAGTGGTTTGGGCATATGTGTCGTTTTGATGCAAGATAATGGCAGCATTGAACTATCTTACCTATGATAAAAAAATATTTGCTTTAGTTCGTACATTACAAGTATGCCAACACTAATTATAGCCTAGAGTGTTTGTAATCTACTCTGATCATGAAAGCTTGAAGTATCTTAAGGGTGAAAGAAAATTGAACCGTAGGCATGCAAAGTGGGTGATATTTATTGAAACATTTTCGTATGTTATCAAATATAAGCAAGGTAAGGATGTTATGAAGGCACATAGTACTTATATCCTAGAGGATTTGTGATCCACTTAGATCATGAAAGCTTGAAGTATCTTAAAGGTCAAAGAAAATTAAACCGTAGGCATGCAAAGTGGGTGGTGTTTATTGAAATATTTTCGTATGTTA
>NW_019272487.1:18990-26508 GCF_002738345.1 Cucurbita maxima | reverse complement strand
CAAATCTGGGACGTTTGAAGTACGTGCTAGAAAAACCGATTGACGGTCGAAATTTTTTGGAAGTTTTGGGGGGAATGATTAGGCTTGATGATTTAAAATAGAATTTCGAAGAAACGGAGTGCATAAATCAGAAAAATTGTGCTGCAAATCGAACCCAACTTCGGAAACCCAAATCTGGGACGTTTGAAGTACGTGCTAAAAAAACCGATTGACGGTCGACATTTTTTGGAAGTTTTGTGAGGAATGATAAGGCTTGATGATTTAGAATAGAATTTCGAAGAAACGGAGTGCATAAAACAGTAAAAGTGTGCTTCAAATCGAACCCTACTTCGGAAACCCAAATCTGGGACGTTTGAAGTACGTGCTAAAAAAACCGAGTCACGCTCGACGTTTTTTGGAAGTTTTGGGGGGAATGATTAGGCTTGATGATTTAGAATAGAATTTAGAAGAAACGGAGTGCATAAAACAGTAAAAGTGTGCTTCAAATCGAACCCAACTTCGGAAACCCAAATCTGGGACGTTTGAAGTACGTACTAAAAACACCGAGTCACGGTCGACGTTTTTTGGAAGTTTTGGGGGGAATGATCAGGCTTGATGATTTAGAATAGAATTTCGAAGAAACAGAGTGCATAAAAAAGTAAAAGTGTGTTTCAAATCGAACCCTACTTCGGAAACCCAAATCTAAAACGTTTGAAGTACGTGCTGAAAAAACCGAGTCACGGTCGACGTATTTTGAAGTTTTGGGGGGAATGATTAGGCTTGATGATTTAGAATAGAATTTCGAAGAAACGGAGTGCATAAAAATGTAAAAGTGTGCTTCAAATCGAACCCTACTTCGGAAACCCAAATCTGGGACGTTTGAAGTACGTGCTAAAAAAACCGAGTCACGGTCGACGTTTTTTGAAGTTTTGTGGGGAATGATTAGGCTTTGATGATTTACAATAGAATTTCGAAGAAACGGAGTCCATAAAACAGTAAAAGTGTGCTTCAGATGGAACCCTTCTTCGGAAACCCTTAATCTGGGATGTTTGAAGTACGTGCTAAAAAAACCGAGTCACGGTCGACGTTTATTGAAGTTTTGTGGGGAATGATTAGGCTTGATGATTTAGAATAGAATTTCGAAGAAACGGAGTGCATAAAACAGTAAAAGTGTGCTTCAAATCGAACCCTACTTCGGAAACCCAAATCTGGGACGTTTGAAGTACGTGCTAAAAAAACCGATTGACGGTCAAAGTTTTTTGGAAGTTTTAGGGGGAATGATTAGGCTTGATGATTTAGAATAGAATTTCGAAGAAACGGAGTGCATAAAACAGTAAAAGTGTGCTTCAAATGGAACCCTACTTCGAAAACCCTTTAATCTGGGATGTTTGAAGTACGTGCTAAAAAAACCGAGTCACGGTCGACGTTTATTGAAGTTTTGTGGGGAATGATTAGGCTTGATGATTTAGAATAGAATTTCGAAAAAATGGAGTGCATAAAACAGTAAAAGTGTGCTTCAAATGGAACCCTACTTCGGAAACCCTTAATCTGGGATGTTTGAAGTACGTGCTAAAAAAACCGAGTCACGGTCGACGTTTTTTGAAGTTTTGTGGGAAATGATTAGGTTTGATGATTTAGAATAGAATTTCGAAGAAACGGTGTGCATAAAACAGTAAAAGTGTGCTTCAAATCGAACCCTACTTCGGAAACCCAAATCTGGGACGTTTGAAGTACGTGCTAAAAAAACCGAGTCACGGTCGACGTTTTTTGGAAGTTTTGTGGGGAATGATTAGGCTTGATGATTTAGAATAGAATTTCGAAGAAACGGAGTGAATAAAACAGTAAAAGTGTGCTTCAAATTGAACCCTACTTCGGAAACCCAAATCTGGGACGTTTGAAGTACGTGCTAAACAAACCGAGTCACTGTCGAAGTTTTTTGGAAGTTTTGGGAGGAATGATTAGGCTTGATGATTTAGAATAGAATTTCGAAGAAACGAAGTGAATAAAAAAGAAAAAGTGTGCTTCAAATCGAACCCTATTCGGAAACCCAAATCTGGGACGTTTGAAGTACGTGCTAAAAAAACCGATTGACGGTCGACATTTTTTGGAAGTTTTGTGGGGAATGATTAGGCTTGATGATTTAGAATAGAATTTCGAAGAAACGGAGTGCATAAAACAGTAAAAGATTGTTTCAAATCGAACCATACTTCGGAAACCCGAATCTGGGACGTTTGAAGTACGTGCTAAAAAAACCGATTGACGGTCGACATTTTTTGGAAGTTTTGTGGGAATGATTAGGCTTGATGATTTAGAATAGAATTTCGAAGAAACGGAGTGCATAAAACAGTAAAAGATTGTTTCAAATCGAACCATACTTCGGAAACCCGAATCTGGGACGTTTGAAGTACGTGCTAAAAAAACCGATTGACGGTCGACATTTTTTGGAAGTTTTGTGGAGAATGATTAGGCTTGATGATTTAGAATAGAATTTCGAAGAAACGGAGTGCATAAAACAGTAAAAGATTGTTTCAAATCGAACCATACTTCGGAAACCCGAATCTGGGACGTTTGAAGTACGTGCTAAAAAAACCGATTGACGGTCGACATTTTTTGGAAGTTTTGTGGAGAATGATTAGGCTTGATGATTTAGAATAGAATTTCGAAGAAACGGAGTGCATAAAACAGTAAAAGATTGTTTCAAATCGAACCATACTTCGGAAACCCGAATCTGGGACGTTTGAAGTACGTGCTAAAAAAACCGATTGACGGTCGACATTTTTTGGAAGTTTTGTGGAGAATGATTAGGCTTGATGATTTAGAATAGAATTTCGAAGAAACGGAGTGCATAAAACAGTAAAAGATTGTTTCAAATCGAACCATACTTCGGAAACCCGAATCTGGGACGTTTGAAGTACGTGCTAAAAAAACCGATTGACGGTCGACATTTTTTGGAAGTTTTGTGGAGAATGATTAGGCTTGATGATTTAGAATAGAATTTCGAAGAAACGGAGTGCATAAAACAGTAAAAGATTGTTTCAAATCGAACCATACTTCGGAAACCCGAATCTGGGACGTTTGAAGTACGTGCTAAAAAAACCGATTGACGGTCGACATTTTTTGGAAGTTTTGTGGAGAATGATTAGGCTTGATGATTTAGAATAGAATTTCGAAGAAACGGAGTGCATAAAACAGTAAAAGATTGTTTCAAATCGAACCATACTTCGGAAACCCGAATCTGGGACGTTTGAAGTACGTGCTAAAAAAACCGATTGACGGTCGACATTTTTTGGAAGTTTTGTGGAGAATGATTAGGCTTGATGATTTAGAATAGAATTTCGAAGAAACGGAGTGCATAAAACAGTAAAAGATTGTTTCAAATCGAACCATACTTCGGAAACCCGAATCTGGGACGTTTGAAGTACGTGCTAAAAAAACCGATTGACGGTCGACATTTTTTGGAAGTTTTGTGGAGAATGATTAGGCTTGATGATTTAGAATAGAATTTCGAAGAAACGGAGTGCATAAAACAGTAAAAGATTGTTTCAAATCGAACCATACTTCGGAAACCCGAATCTGGGACGTTTGAAGTACGTGCTAAAAAAACCGATTGACGGTCGACATTTTTTGGAAGTTTTGTGGAGAATGATTAGGCTTGATGATTTAGAATAGAATTTCGAAGAAACGGAGTGCATAAAACAGTAAAAGATTGTTTCAAATCGAACCATACTTCGGAAACCCGAATCTGGGACGTTTGAAGTACGTGCTAAAAAAACCGATTGACGGTCGACATTTTTTGGAAGTTTTGTGGAGAATGATTAGGCTTGATGATTTAGAATAGAATTTCGAAGAAACGGAGTGCATAAAACAGTAAAAGATTGTTTCAAATCGAACCATACTTCGGAAACCCGAATCTGGGACGTTTGAAGTACGTGCTAAAAAAACCGATTGACGGTCGACATTTTTTGGAAGTTTTGTGGAGAATGATTAGGCTTGATGATTTAGAATAGAATTTCGAAGAAACGGAGTGCATAAAACAGTAAAAGATTGTTTCAAATCGAACCATACTTCGGAAACCCGAATCTGGGACGTTTGAAGTACGTGCTAAAAAAACCGATTGACGGTCGACATTTTTTGGAAGTTTTGTGGAGAATGATTAGGCTTGATGATTTAGAATAGAATTTCGAAGAAACGGAGTGCATAAAACAGTAAAAGATTGTTTCAAATCGAACCATACTTCGGAAACCCGAATCTGGGACGTTTGAAGTACGTGCTAAAAAAACCGATTGACGGTCGACATTTTTTGGAAGTTTTGTGGAGAATGATTAGGCTTGATGATTTAGAATAGAATTTCGAAGAAACGGAGTGCATAAAACAGTAAAAGATTGTTTCAAATCGAACCATACTTCGGAAACCCGAATCTGGGACGTTTGAAGTACGTGCTAAAAAAACCGATTGACGGTCGACATTTTTTGGAAGTTTTGTGGAGAATGATTAGGCTTGATGATTTAGAATAGAATTTCGAAGAAACGGAGTGCATAAAACAGTAAAAGATTGTTTCAAATCGAACCATACTTCGGAAACCCGAATCTGGGACGTTTGAAGTACGTGCTAAAAAAACCGATTGACGGTCGACATTTTTTGGAAGTTTTGTGGAGAATGATTAGGCTTGATGATTTAGAATAGAATTTCGAAGAAACGGAGTGCATAAAACAGTAAAAGATTGTTTCAAATCGAACCATACTTCGGAAACCCGAATCTGGGACGTTTGAAGTACGTGCTAAAAAAACCGATTGACGGTCGACATTTTTTGGAAGTTTTGTGGAGAATGATTAGGCTTGATGATTTAGAATAGAATTTCGAAGAAACGGAGTGCATAAAACAGTAAAAGATTGTTTCAAATCGAACCATACTTCGGAAACCCGAATCTGGGACGTTTGAAGTACGTGCTAAAAAAACCGATTGACGGTCGACATTTTTTGGAAGTTTTGTGGAGAATGATTAGGCTTGATGATTTAGAATAGAATTTCGAAGAAACGGAGTGCATAAAACAGTAAAAGATTGTTTCAAATCGAACCATACTTCGGAAACCCGAATCTGGGACGTTTGAAGTACGTGCTAAAAAAACCGATTGACGGTCGACATTTTTTGGAAGTTTTGTGGAGAATGATTAGGCTTGATGATTTAGAATAGAATTTCGAAGAAACGGAGTGCATAAAACAGTAAAAGATTGTTTCAAATCGAACCATACTTCGGAAACCCGAATCTGGGACGTTTGAAGTACGTGCTAAAAAAACCGATTGACGGTCGACATTTTTTGGAAGTTTTGTGGAGAATGATTAGGCTTGATGATTTAGAATAGAATTTCGAAGAAACGGAGTGCATAAAACAGTAAAAGATTGTTTCAAATCGAACCATACTTCGGAAACCCGAATCTGGGACGTTTGAAGTACGTGCTAAAAAAACCGATTGACGGTCGACATTTTTTGGAAGTTTTGTGGAGAATGATTAGGCTTGATGATTTAGAATAGAATTTCGAAGAAACGGAGTGCATAAAACAGTAAAAGATTGTTTCAAATCGAACCATACTTCGGAAACCCGAATCTGGGACGTTTGAAGTACGTGCTAAAAAAACCGATTGACGGTCGACATTTTTTGGAAGTTTTGTGGAGAATGATTAGGCTTGATGATTTAGAATAGAATTTCGAAGAAACGGAGTGCATAAAACAGTAAAAGATTGTTTCAAATCGAACCATACTTCGGAAACCCGAATCTGGGACGTTTGAAGTACGTGCTAAAAAAACCGATTGACGGTCGACATTTTTTGGAAGTTTTGTGGAGAATGATTAGGCTTGATGATTTAGAATAGAATTTCGAAGAAACGGAGTGCATAAAACAGTAAAAGATTGTTTCAAATCGAACCATACTTCGGAAACCCGAATCTGGGACGTTTGAAGTACGTGCTAAAAAAACCGATTGACGGTCGACATTTTTTGGAAGTTTTGTGGAGAATGATTAGGCTTGATGATTTAGAATAGAATTTCGAAGAAACGGAGTGCATAAAACAGTAAAAGATTGTTTCAAATCGAACCATACTTCGGAAACCCGAATCTGGGACGTTTGAAGTACGTGCTAAAAAAACCGATTGACGGTCGACATTTTTTGGAAGTTTTGTGGAGAATGATTAGGCTTGATGATTTAGAATAGAATTTCGAAGAAACGGAGTGCATAAAACAGTAAAAGATTGTTTCAAATCGAACCATACTTCGGAAACCCGAATCTGGGACGTTTGAAGTACGTGCTAAAAAAACCGAGTCACGGTCGACATTTTTTGGAAGTTTTGTGGGGAATGATTAGGCTTGATGATTTAGAATAGAATTTCGAAGAAACGGAGTGCATAAAACAGTAAAAGATTGTTTCAAATCGAACCATACTTCGGAAACCCGAATCTGGGACGTTTGAAGTACGTGCTAAAAAAACCGATTGACGGTCGACATTTTTTGAAGTTTTGTGGGGAATGATTAGGCTTGATGATTTAGAATAGAATTTCGAAGAAACGGAGTGCATAAAACAGTAAAAGTGTGCTTCAAATCGAACCCTACTTCGGAAACCCAAATCTGGGACGTTTGAAGTACGTGCTAAAAAAACCGATTGACGGTCAAAGTTTTTTGGAAGTTTTAGGGGGAATGATTAGGCTTGATGTTTTAGAATAGAATTTCGAAGAAACGGAGTGCATAAAACAGTAAAAAAATGTTTCAAATCGAACCCTACTTTGGAAACACGAATCTGGGACGTTTGAAGTACGTGCTAAAAAAACCGATTGACGGTCGAAGTTTTTTGGAAGTTATTGGGAGGAATGATTAGGCTTGATGATTTAGAATAGAATTTAGAAGAAACGGAGTGCATAAAACAGTAAAAGTGTGCTTCAAATCGAACCCTACTTCGGAAACCCAAATCTTGGACGTTTGAAGTACGTGCGAAAAAAACCGAGTCACGGTCGACGTTTTTTGAAGTTTTGTGGGGAATGATTAGGCTTGATGATTTACAATAGAATTTCGAAGAAACGGAGTCCATAAAACAGTAAAAGTGTGCTTCAAATGGAACCCTTCTTCGGAAACCCTTAATCTGGGATGTTTGAAGTACGTGCTAAAAAAACCGAGTCACGGTCGACGTTTTTTGAAGTTTTGTAGGGAATGATTAGGCTTGATGATTTAGAATAGAATTTCGAAGAAACGGAGTGCATAAAACAGTAAAAGTGTGCTTCAAATGGAACCCTACTTCGAAAACCCTTAATCTGGGATGTTTGAAGTACGTGCTAAAAAAACCGAGTCACGGTCGACCCTACTTCGGAAACCCTTAATCTGGGATGTTTGAAGTACGTGCTAAAAAAACCGAGTCACGGTCGACGTTTTTTGAAGTTTTGTGAGGAATGATTAGGCTTGATGATTTAGAATAGAATTTCGAAAAAATGGAGGGCATAAAACAGTAAAAGTGTGCTTCAAATGGAACCCTACTTCGGAAACCCTTAATCTGGGATGTTTG
>NW_019272487.1:12496-18984 GCF_002738345.1 Cucurbita maxima | reverse complement strand
AATGATTAGGTTTGATGATTTAGAATAGAATTTCGAAGAAACGGAGTGCATAAAACAGAAAAATTGTGCTGCAAATCGAACCCAACTTCGGAAACCCAAATCTGGGACGTTTGAAGTACGTGCTAAAAAAACCGAGTCACGGTCGACGTTTTTTGGAAGTTTTTTGAGGAATGATTAGGCTTGATGATTTAGAATAGAATTTTGAAGAAACGGAGTGCATAAAACAGTAAAAGATTGCTTCAAATCGAACCCTACTTCGGAAACCCAAATCTGGGACGTTTGAAGTACTGTTAAAAAACCGAGTCACGGTCGACGTTTTTGGATGTTTTGAGGGGAATGATTAGGCTTGATGATTTAGAATAGAATTTCGAAGAAACGGAGTGCATAAAACAGTAAAAGTGTGCTTCAAATCGAACCCTACTTCGGAAACCCAAATCTGGGACGTTTGAAGTACGTGCTAAACAAACCGAGTCACTGTCGAAGTTTTTTGGAAGTTTTGGGGGGAATGATTAGGCTTGATGATTTAGAATAGAATTTCGAAGAAACGGAGTGAATAAAAAAGAAAAAGTGTGCTTCAAATCGAACTCTATTCGGAAATCCAAATCTGGGACGTTTGAAGTACGTGCTAAAAAAACCGATTGGCGGTCGAAGTTTTTTGGAAGTTTTTGGGGGAATGATTAGGCTTGATGATTTAGAATATAATTTCGAAGAAACGGAGTGCAGAAAACAGTAAAAGTGTGCTTCAAATCGAACCCTACTTCGGAAACCAAAATCTGGGACGTTTGAAGTACGTGCTAAAAAAACCGAGTCATGGTCGACGTTTTTTAAAGTTTTGTGGGGAATGATTAGGCTTGATGATTTAGAATAGAATTTCGAAGAAACGGAGTGCATAAAACAGTAAAAGTGTGCTTCAAATCGAACCCTACTTCGGAAACCCAAATCTGGGACGTTTGAAGTACGTGCTAAAAAAACCGAGTCACGCTCGACGTTTTTTTGAAGTTTTGTGGGGAATGATTAGGCTTGATGATTTAGAATAGAATTTCGAAGAAACGGAGTGCATAAAACAGTAAAAGTGTGCTTCAAATGGAACCCTACTTCGAGAACCCTTAATCTGGGATGTTTGAAGTACGTGCTNAACCCTACTTCGAAAACCCTTAATCTGGGATGTTTGAAGTACGTGCTAAAAAAACCGAGTCACGGTCGACGTTTTTTGAAGTTTTGTGAGGAATGATTAGGCTTGATGATTTAGAATAGAATTTCGAAGAAACGGAGTGCATAAAACAGTAAAAGTGTGCTTCAAATGGAACCCTACTTCGGAAACCTTTAATTTGGGATGTTTGAAGTACATGTTAAAAAAACCGAGTCACGGTCGACGTTTTTTGAAGTTTTGTGGGGAATGATTAGGCTTGATGATTTAGAATAGAATTTCGAAGAAACGGAGTGCATAAAACAGTAAATGTGTGCTTCAAATCAAACCCTACTTCGGAAACCCAAATCTGGGACGTTTGAAGTACGTGCTAAAAAAACCGAGTCATGGTCGACGTTTTTTGGAAGTTTTGGGGGGAATGATTAGGCTTGATGATTTAGAATAGAATTTCGAAGAAACGGAGTGCATAAAACAGAAAAATTGTGCTGCAAATCGAACCCAACTTCGGAAACCCAAATCTGGGACGTTTGAAGTACGTGCTAAAAAAACCGATTGACAGTCGGCATTTTTTGAAAGTTTTGTGGAGAATGATTAGGCTTGATGATTTAGAATAGAATTTCGAAGAAACGGAGTGCATAAAACAGTAAAAGTGTGCTTGAAATCGAACCCTACTTCGGAAACCCGAATCTGGGACGTTTGAAGTACGTGCTAAAAAAACCGAGTCACGGTCGACGTTTTTTGGAAGTTTTGGGGGGAATGATTAGGCTTGATGATTTAGAATAGAATTTCGAAGAAACGGAGTGCATAAAACAGTAAAAGTGTGCTTCAAATCGAACCCAACTTCGGAAACCCAAATCTGGGATGTTTGAAGTACGTGCTAAAAACACCGAGTCACGATCGACGTTTTTTGGAAGTTTTGGGGGGAATGATCAGGCTTGATGATTTAGAATAGAATTTCGAAGAAACGGAGTGCATAAAACAGTAAAAGTGTGCTTCAAATCGAACCCTACTTCGGAAACCCAACTCTGGGACGTTTGAAGTACGTGCTAAAAAAACCGAGTCACGGTCGACGTTTTTTGGAAGTTTTGGGGGGAATGATTAGGCTTGATGATTTAGAATAGAATTTCGAAGAAACGGAGTGCATAAAAATGTAAAAGTGTGCTTCAAATCGAACCCTACTTCGGAAACCCAAATCTGGGACGTTTGAAGTACGTGCTAAAAAAACCGAGTCACGGTTGACGTTTTTTGAAGTTTTGTGGGGAATGATTAGGCTTGATGATTTACAATAGAATTTCGAAGAAACGGAGTCCATAAATCAGTAAAAGTGTGCTTCAAATGGAACCCTTCTTCGGAAACCCTTAATCTGGGATGTTTGAAGTACGTGCTAAAAAAACCGACTCACGGTCGACGTTTTTTGAAGTTTTGTGGGGAATGATTAGGCTTGATGATTTAGAATAGAATTTCGAAGAAACGGAGTGCATAAAACAGTAAAAGTGTGCTTCAAATCGAACCCTACTTCGGAAACCCAAATCTGGGACGTTTGAAGTACGTGCTAAAAAAACCGAGTCATGGTCGACGTTTTTTGGAAGTTTTGGGGGGAATGATTAGGCTTGATGATTTAGAATAGAATTTCGAAGAAACGGAGTGCATAAAACAGTAAAAGTGTGCTGCAAATTGAACCCTACTTCAGAAACCCAAATCTGCGACGTTTGAAGTACGTGCTAAAAAAACCGATTGACGGTCGACATTTTTTGGAAGTTTTGTGGGGAATGATTAGGCTTGATGATTCAGAATAGAATTTCGAAGAAACGGAGTGCATAAAACAGAAAAATTGTGCTGCAAATCGAACCCAACTTCGGAAACCCAAATCTGGGACGTTTGAAGTACGTGCTAAAAAAACCGATTGACGGTCGAGATTTTTTGGAAGTTTTGTGGAGAATGATTAGGCTTGATGATTTAGAATAGAATTTCGAAGAAACGGAGTGCATAAAACAGTAAAAGTGTGCTTGAAATCGAACCCTACTTCGGAAACCCGAATCTGGGACGTTTGAAGTACGTGCTAAAAAAACCGAGTCACGGTCGACGTTTTTTGGAAGTTTTGGGGGGAATGCGTGCTAAAAAAACCGAGTCACGGTCGACGTTTTTTAAAGTTTTGTGGGGAATGATTAGGATTGATGATTTATAATAGAATTTCGAAGAAACGGAGTGCATAAAACAGTAAAAGTGTGCTTCAAATGGAACCCTACTTCGGAAACCCTTAATCTGGGATGTTTGAAGTACGTGCTAAAAAAACCGAGTCACGGTCGACGTTTTTTGAAGTTTTGTGGGGAATGATTAGGCTTGATGATTTAGAATAGAATTTCGAAGAAACGGAGTGCATAAAACAGTAATAGTGTGCTTCAAATCGAACCCTACTTTGGAAACCCTTAATCTGGGATGTTTGAAGTACGTGCTAAACAAACCAAGTCACGATCAACGTTTTTTGGAAGTTTTTTGAGGAATGATTAGGCTTGATGATTTAGAATAGAATTTTGAAGAAACGGAGTGCATAAAACAGTAAAAGATTGCTTCAAATCGAACCCTACTTCGGAAACTCAAATCTGGGACGTTTGAAGTACGTGCTAAACAAACCGATTGACAGTCGACATTTTTTGGACGTTTTGGGGGGAATGATTAGGTTTGATGATTAAGAATAGAATTTCGAAGAAACGGAGTGCATAAAACAGTAATAGTGTGCTTCAAATCGAACCCTACTTCGGAAACCCAAATCTGGGACGTTTGAAGTACGTGCTAAAAAAACCGATTGACGGTCGAAGTTTTTTGGAAGTTTTGGGGAGAATGATTAGGCTTGATGATTTAGAATAGAATTTCGAAGAAACGGAGTGCATAAAACAGAAAAATTGTGCTGCAAATCGAACCCAACTTCGGAAACCCAAATCTGGGACGTTTGAAGTACGTGCTAAAAAAACCGATTGACGGTCGACATTTTTTGGAAGTTTTGTGGGGAATGATTAGGCTTGATGATTTAGAATAGAATTTCGAAGAAACGGAGTGCATAAAACAGTAAAAGTGTGCTTCAACTCGTACCGTACTTCGAAAACCCAAATTCTGGACGTTTGAAGTACGTGCTAAAAAAACCGAGTCACGGTCGACGTTTTTTAGAAGTTTTGGGGGGAATGATTAGGCTTGATGATTTAGAATAGAATTTCGAAGAAACGGAGTGCATAAAACAGTAAAAGTGTGCTGCAAATTGAACCCTACTTCGGAAACCCAAATTTGGGACGTTTGAAGTACGTGCTAAACAAACTGATTGACAGTCGACATTTTTTGGAAGTTTTGTGGGGAATGATTAGGCTTGATGATTTAGAATAGAAATTCGAAGAAACAGAGTGCATAAAACAGTAAAAGTGTGCTTCAAATCGAACCCTACTTCGGAAACCCAAATCTGGGACGTTTGAAGTACGTGCTAAAAAAACCGATTGACGGTCGAAGTTTTTTGGAAGTTTTGGGGGGAATGATTAGGCTTGATGATTTAAAATAGAATTTCGAAGAAACGGAGTGCATAAAACAAAAAAATTGTGCTGCAAATCGAACCCAACTTCGGAAACCCAAATCTGGGACGTTTGAAGTACGTGCTAAAAAAACCGATTGACGGTCGACATTTTTTGGAAGTTTTGTGGGGAATGATTAGGCTTGATGATTTAGAATAGAATTTCGAAGAAACGGAGTGCATAAAACAGTAAAAGTGTGCTTCAAATCGAACCCTACTTCGGAAACCCAAATCTGGGACGTTTGAAGTACGTTCTAAAAAAACCGAGTCACGGTCGACGTTTTTTTGAAGTTTTGTGGGGAATGATTAGGCTTGATGATTTAGAATAGAATTTCGAAGAAACGGAGTGCATAAAAAAGTAAAAGTGTGCTTCAAATCGAACCCTACTTGTGAAACCCAAATCTGGGACGTTTGAAGTACGTGCTAAAAAAACCGAGTCACGGTCGACGTTTTTTGAAAGTTTTGTGAGGAATGATTAGGCTTGATGATTTAGAATAGAATTTCGAAGAAACGGAGTGCATAAAACAGTAAAAGATTGCTTCAAATCGAACCTTACTTCGGAAACCCAAATCTGGGACGTTTGAAGTACTGTTAAAAAAACCGAGTCACGGTCGACGTTTTTTGGAAGTTTTGGGGGGAATGATTAGGCTTGATGATTTAGAAAAGAATTTCGAAGAAACAGTGTGCATAAAACAGTAAAAGTGTGCTTCAAATCGAACCCTACTTCGGAAACCCAAATCTGGGACGTTTGTGCATAAAACAGTAAAAGTGTGCTTCAAATCGAACCCTACTTCGGAAACCCAAATCTGGGACGTTTGAAGTACGTGCTAAAAAAACCGATTGATGGTCGAAGTTTTTCGGAAGTTATTGGGGGGAATGATTAGGTTTGATGATTAAGAATAGAATTTCGAAGAAACGGAGTGCATAAAACAGTAATAGTGTGCTTCAAATCGAACCCTACTTCGGAAACCTAAATCTGGGACGTTTGAAGTACGTGCTAAAAAAACCGATTGACGGTCGAAGTTTTTTGGAACTTTTGGAAGGAATGATTAGGCTTGATGATTTAGAATAGAATTTCGAAGAAACGGAGTGCATAAAACAGTAATAGTGTGCTTCAAATCGAACCCTACTTCGGAAACCTAAATCTGGGACGTTTGAAGTACGTGCTAAAAAAACCGATTGACGGTCGAAGTTTTTTGGAACTTTTGGAAGGAATGATTAGGCTTGATGATTTAGAATAGAAATTCGAAGAAACAGAGTGCATAAAACAGTAAAAGTGTGCTTCAAATCGAACCCTACTTCGGAAACCCAAATCTAAGACGTTTGAAGTACGTGCTAAAAAAACCGATTGACGGTCGAAGTTTTTTGGAAGTTTTGGGGGGAATGATCAGGCTTGATGATTTAGAATAGAATTTCGAAGAAACGGAGTGCATAAAACAGTAAAAGTGTGCTTCAAATCGAACCCTACTTCGGAAACCCAAATCTGGGACGTTTGAAGTACGTGCTAAAAAAACCGAGTCACGGTCGACGTTTTTTGGAAGTTTTGGGGGGAATGATTAGGCTTGATGATTTAGAATAGAATTTCGAAGAAACGGAGTGAATAAAAAAGAAAAAGTGTGCTTCAAATCGAACCCTACTTCGGAAATCCAAATTCTGGACGTTTGAAGTACGTGCTAAAAAAACCGATTCGCGGTCGAAGTTTTTTGGAAGTTTTTGGGGGAATAATTAGGCTTGATGATTTAGAATAGAATTTCGAAGAAACGGAGTGCATAAAAAAGTAAAAGTGTGCTT
>NW_019272487.1:1433-3889 GCF_002738345.1 Cucurbita maxima | reverse complement strand
TGATTTAGAATAGAATTTCGAAGAAACGGAGTGCATAAAAAAGTAAAAGTGTGCTTCAAATCGAACCCTACTTCGGAAACCCAAATCTGGGACGTTTGAAGTACGTGCTAAAAAAACCGAGTCACGGTCGGCGTTTTTTGAAGTTTTATGGGGAATGATTAGGCTTGATGATTTAGAATAGAATTTCGAAGAAACGGAGTGCATAAAACAGTAAATGGGGAATGATTAGGCTTGATGATTTAGAATAGAATTTCGAAGAAACGGAGTGCATAAAACAGTAAAAGTGTGCTTCAAATGGAACCCTACTTCAAAAACCCTTAATCTGGGATGTTTGAAGTACATGCTAAAAAAACCGAGTCACGGTCGACGTTTTTTGAAGTTTTGTGGGGAATGATTAGGCTTGATGATTTAGAATAGAATTTCGAAGAAACGGAGTGCATAAAACAGTAAAAGTGTGCTTCAAATCGAACCCTACTTCGGAAACCCAAATCTGGGACGTTTGAAGTACGTGCTAAAAAAACCGAGTCACGGTCGACGTTTTTTGAAGTTTTGTGGGGAATGATTAGGCTTGATGATTTAGAATAGAATTTCGAAGAAACGAAGTGCATAAAACAGTAAAAGTGTGCTTCAAATCGAACCCTACTTCGGAAACCCAAATCTGGGACGTTTGAAGTACTGTTCAAAATCCGAGTCACGGTCGACGTTGAAGTTTTGGGGGGAATGATTAGGCTTGATGATTTAGAATAGAATTTCGAAAAAACAGAGTGCATAAAATAGTAAAAAAGTGTTTCAAATCGAACCCTACTTCGGAAACCCAAATCTGGGACGTTTGAAGTACGTGCTAAAAAAACCGATTGACGGTCGAAGTTTTTCGGAAGTATTTGGGGGGAATGATTAGGCTTGATGATTTAGAATAGAATTTCGAAGAAACAGAGTGCATAAAATAGTAAAAAAGTGTTTCAAATCGAACCCTACTTCGGAAACCCAAATCTGGGACGTTTGAAGTACGTGCTAAAAAAACCGATTGACGGTCGAAGTTTTTCGGAAGTATTTGGGGGGAATGATTAGGCTTGATGATTTAGAATAGAATTTCGAAGAAACGGAGTGCATAAAACAGTAAAAGTGTGCTTCAAATCGAACCCAACTTCGGAAACCCAAATCTGGGACGTTTGAAGTACGTGCTAAAAAAACCGAGTCACGGTCGACGTTTTTTGGAAGTTTTGGGGGGAATGATTAGGCTTGATGATTTAGAATAGAATTTCGAAGAAACGGAGTGCATAAAACAGTAAAAGTGTGCTTCAAATCGAACCCAACTTCGGAAACCCAAATCTGGGACGTTTGAAGTACGTGCTAAAAAAACCGATTGACGGTCGACATTTTTTGGAAGTTTTTTGGGGAATGATTAGGCATGATGATTTAGAATAGAATTTTGAAGAAACGGAGTGCATAAAACAGTAAAAGTGTGCTTCAAATTGAACCCTACTTCGGAAACCCAAATTTGGGACGTTTGAAGTATGTGCTAAAAAAACCGAGTCACGATTGAAGTTTTTTGGAAGTTTTGGGGGGAATGATTAGGCTTGATGATTTAGAATATAATTTCGAAGAAACGGAGTGAATAAAAAAGAAAAAGTGTGCTTCAAATCGAACCTTACTTTGGAAACCCAAATCTGGGACGTTTGAAGGACGTGCTAAAAAAACCGATTGGCGGTCGAAGTTTTTTGGAAGTTTTTGGGGGAATGATTAGGCTTGATGATTTAGAATAGAATTTCGAAGAAACGGAGTGCATAAAACAGTAAAAGTGTGCTTCAAATCGAACCCTACTTCGGAAACCCAAATCTGGGACGTTTGAAGTACGTGCTAAAAAAACCGAGTCACGGTCGACATTTTTTGGAAGTTTTGGGAGGAATGATTAGGCTTGATGATTTATAATAGAATTTTGAAGAAACAGAGTGCATAAAAAAGTAAAAGTGTGCTTCAAATCGAACCCTACTTGTGAAACCAAAATCTGGGACGTTTGAAGTACGTGCTAAAAAAACCGAGTCACGGTCGACGTTTTTTGGAAGTTTTGGGGGGAATGATTAGGCTCGATGATTTAGAATAGAATTTCGAAGAAACGGAGTGCATGAAACAGTAAAAGTGTGCTTCAAATCGAACCCTACTTCGGAAACCCAAATCTGGGACGTTTGAAGTACGTGCTAAAAAAACCGAGTCACGGTCGACGTTTTTTGGAAGTTTTGGGGGGAATGATTAGGCTTGATGATTTAGAATAGAATTTCGAAGAAACGGAGTGCATAAAAAAGTAAAAGTGTGCTTCAAATCGAACCCTACTTGTGAAACCCAAATCTGGGACGTTTGAAGTACATGCTAAAAAAACCGAGTCACGGTCGAAGTTTTTTGGAAGTTTTGGGGGGAATGATTAGGCTTGATGATTTAGAATATAATTTCGAAGAAACGGA
>NW_019272487.1:0-1286 GCF_002738345.1 Cucurbita maxima | reverse complement strand
TTTGGGGGGAATGATTAGGCTTGATGATTTAGAATAGAATTTCGAAGAAACGGAGTGCATAAAACAGTAAAAGTGTGCTTCAAATCGAACCCTACTTCGGAAACCCAAATCTGGGACGTTTGAAGAACGTGCTAAAAAAACCGAATCATAGTCGACATTTTTTGGAAGTTTTGGGAGGAGTGATTAGGCTTGACGATTTATAATAGAATTTTGAAGGAACGGAGTGCATCAAAACAGTAAAAGAGTTCTTCAAATCGAACCCTACTTCGGAAACCCAAATCTGGGACGTTTCAAGTACGTGCTAAAAAAACCGAGTCACGGTCGACATTTTTTGGAAGTTTTGGGAGGAATGATTAGGCTTGATGATTTATAATAGAATTTTGAAGAAACAGAGTGCATAAAAAAGTAAAAGTGTGCTTCAAATCGAACCCTACTTGTGAAACCAAAATCTGGGACGTTTGAAGTACGTGCTAAAAAAACCGAGTCACGGTCGACGTTTTTTGGAAGTTTTGTGAGGAATGATTAGGCTTGATGATTTAGAATAGAATTTCGAAGAAACGGAATGCATAAAACAGTAAAAGATTGCTTCAAATCGAACCCTACTTCGGAAACCCAAATCTGGGACGGTTTGAAGTACTGTTAAAAAAACCGAGTCACGATCGACGTTTTTTGGAAGTTTTGGGGGGAATGATTAGGCTTGATGATTTAGAATAGAATTTCGAAGAAACGGAGTGCATAAAACAGTAAAAGTGTGCTTCAAATCGAACCCAACTTCGGAAACCCAAATCTGGGACGTTTGAAGTACGTGCTAAAAAAACCGAGTCACGGTCGACGTTTTTTGGAAGTTTTGTGAGGAATGATTAGGCTTGATGATTTAGAATAGAATTTCGAAGAAACAGAGTGCATAAAACAGTAAAAGTGTGCTTCAAATTGAACCTTACTTCGGAAACCCAAATCTGGGACTTTTGAAGTACGTGCTAAAAAACTGAGTCACTGTCGAAGTTTTTTTGATGTTTTAGGGGGAATGATTAGGGTTAATGATTTAGAATAGAATTTCGAAGAAACGGAATGCATAAAACGTTTTAGGGGGAATGATTAGGGTTAATGATTTAGAATAGAATTTCGAAGAAACGGAATGCATAAAACAGTAAAAGATTGTTTCAAATCGAACCCTACTTCGGAAACCCAAATCTGGGACGTTTGAAGTACTGTTAAAAAAACCGAGTCACGGTCGACGTTTTTTGGAAGTTTTGGGGGGAATGATTAGGCTTGATGATTTAGAATAG
>NW_019272486.1:16800-25544 GCF_002738345.1 Cucurbita maxima | reverse complement strand
AAATTACCAATTTAGAAAAGTTCTAAATTTTAAATTATACGTCTAATATATCATAAATTTTGATTTTCTTTTTAGAAATTTTTTTTAGAGGGTTTTATAAGTTTACTAATTTAAAAGATCGAGAGTCATGTATTTAAATTATTGATTCTATATTATTCAATGGGATCATTTTAAACAAATCAAAGTTATAATATGATTTTTTTTTTACGTATAAAAAAAAGGTTATAATTCATCATTTATATTTGAAATTTTTTATTAAAAAAAAAGTAAAAATAAAAGTACCTCCGAGATTAAGGGTCAAATTGCCAGCTTGGATGGCCCGAAGAAGGGACAAAGCCAGAGTGACGGCGAATTTGCCACCGTAAGACTCCGCAAAGATGTACAAAGGAGCGTTTCGTAGGCCGACAGTGTCGTTCGAAACCTCAACCAGCAAAGTCGTCATGTCGATCGCCGTCTCCACATCGCCTTTCGCAAATTCACCTCCACTCTCCACATAGCTATATCCAGTCCCGACCGGATTATCCTGTTTTTTTTATGTTAAAATCATAAATTTAGTCAAAAAAAAATATTAGAATTTAAGGTTAAAATGATGAAAATTAAAAGGAAAAGGAGTTGACCACAAACAAGAGGTCTGCTTTTTTCAGCCATGTTGAGTTTCTCGGCTTCAAGTTCGAGTTCAATGGCCCGATTTCTAGGAAGTTCCCAAACCCAGTTCCCGAGCCACCCTGTTTTTCAATATTTGAGCCATTTTCTTACAAAATACTCAAAATTTATAAATAAATCATTGGAAAAGATCGGCAGCTCACCGGTCCGCCCTGCAAAATTTATAAATAAATCATTGGAAAAAATTTATAAATAGGATCCGGGTTTGTGGTCATATATACACTTTCACTCAATTTTTTAAAATGGGAAAAGATCCGTACAAAGGAATAATATATTCTTTTAATAACAAATATGATAGGGATCTGAACCTTGAGCGTTAAAGAAAAGACTAAATACCTTAATCATTATGAAAGAAACATTTTTATTTGAGAATGGTGGGTATAAATTGTAATGAGCAAAATAGGAGGAATGATTGAAGATTTCCCATAAACACATGACATGATTCATAATCTCATTAATATTTGATTCTTTTAAAGAAAATATAATTTTTCTTTTAATACAATAATCGGGAGTTTGAGAAAAAAAAAAATCTAGCCAAACTACCATAATAACATCAACATTTTATTCATATAAACAACTATCTTTACGAAGTGAAAGGAAAAAAGTGGAAACCAACCAGAGTTAAGATCAACCTTTGTGAATGAAGTTGAGTTAGAAAAGTAAACTTCATGGAGATTCAATATTGGAAATAGGAAAATTGGAAGGTCCTTTTGGTTGGAGAGTAGTAGTAAGTACCTAAATGTTATAAGAATTTGATCAAATATGGTTATGGTCTCTTTTTTGATAGTTAGAGTATTTTTTTTAGCTATTTAGTTTAACTAATTTACCATATTCATGGTTAGTTTCTATTTATTTATGTTGTTAATTGTAAGGCTATAAAAGCCAAAGTTAAGTACTAAAAAATATTATCCCTTCAAACTCCAAACATTTATGTTTATGGGTTAATCATTCTTCCATCAAAAACTTATAATTGGTATCAGAGCCACCACTAGGCTTTTTGTAGTGTAGCAATTTTTTAGTAATCAAATACAGAGAGTATGAGTAAAGACAAGACTTTAACGAAGATCCCTCACTTCGATGGTCACTACGATCACTGGAGTGAACTGATGGAAAATTTGCTCAAAGCAAAGAGTTTATGGAGTGTGGTAGAGATTGGTTTCTCAAAACTAGCGGAAGAAACAATACTGACTAAGGCAAAAAAGGATCACCTTGATGATGCTAGACTCAAAGATCACCAAGTAAAGTATTACCTCTTACAGGCAATTGATTGTACTGTCTTTGAACAAATCTTGGATCGTCGCACAACCAATATTGTTTGGGACTCAATGAAGCGAAAGTTTGGTGGAAACCAAAAAGTGAAGAAATCTCTTCTTAAAGCATTAAGGAGAGAATTTGAGATCCTAGAGATCAAAGAAGGATGAAAGTATCATATTATTTTGCAAGAGTGATGATAATCTCCAACAAGATGAGAAGATATGCCAGACAAGAAAACTGTAGAAAAAATTCTACGTACCCTCACTGAAAAATTTACTTATGTTGTATTATCCATTGAGGAATCCAAAGATACTGATAACATGTCCATTGATGAATTACAAAGTTCATTAGTGGTGCATGAACAAAAATTTTGAAGATCAAGTAGTACTGGAGAGGATCAAGTTCTAAAAGTCGAAGGTCGAACGAAAATAATAGAGGAAGAGAAACTTACAGGAGAGGAAGCGGAAGAGGAAAATCAACTTTCAACAAAGCAACGGTTGAATGTTATAGGTGTCATGACTTGGGTCATAAATATGAATGTCCAAAGATGAATAAGGAGTTGAATTATGCAAAGCTGGAAGAAGAGAATGAAATGTTGTTAATGGCTGATATGGAAAGACATGAAGCAAAAAAGGAGTTATACTTGGTTCTTAGATTCTTGTTGCTTAAACCATATGTGTGTATATGAAGTATGTTTTCAAGCTTAGACAGGACCTTTTCCCACTCCATCAAAAGCTTGAAAATAATATAAGTATGAATGGTTCTGGAAAGGGTGCAGTGAAATTAACTTTGCATGGGGTTCGCTACACTATTAGTAATGTGTATTGGGTACCTGAACTAAAAAATAATCTCTTGAGCGTTGGACAAATACAAGAAAAAGAAGTAGCAGTGCTCTTCAAAGATAGTGTACGTAGCATTTATCATCCACAAAAAGGAAAAATGGCAGAGTCAATTATGAGTGCAAATTAGTTGTTCACTTTGTTTGTTAAACCATCCGCCACAACAATAATTGTGGAAAAGGAAATTGGAATGCCTATAATGTTTAAGGACAGATAGAGGAGGAGAGTTCAACTCAGCAAAATTCAACGATTTTTGCAAACAGCATAGAGTGAAGACACAATTGACCACAGTCTATAGCCCACAATAAAATAGAGTGGCCGAACGCCATAATTGCACCGTGATGAACTTGGTAAGGTAAGAGTTATGCTGACAGAGAAGAAAGTGCCTAAAAATTTCTAGCCTCAAGCAGTTAGGTGGACATTTCTAGCCTGAAGCAGTTAGGTGGACGATTCACATTTTGAATTGATCACCCACTCTTGCAGTAAAAGAGATGACGCCAGAAGAGGCTTGGACTTGGGAGAAACCATCAGTAGATTATTTCAGAGTTTTTGAATGTGCGAAACATGTTCATATTCCAGATGCCAAGAGAAGCAAACTTGAACATAAAAGTGTAATATGTGTTTTACTTGGAGTCAGCAGCGAATCCAAAGGCTATAGAATGTTTGATCCAACTACAAATAAAATTATAATAAGTTGTAATGTAGCTTTCGAGGAAGATCGTGAATGGGATTGGAAATTTTTTTAAGGTGAAACAAAATTGGACTGGGGACAATATTGAAATTGATGAGAATACAGTCGAAGAAGGAGAAGTCACGGTGGAAACGACTAAACTGGTTGCTGAAACAATTGAACCAGTTGTTGAAAACAAAGAAGGAGAAATCACGGAAGAAACGACTGTACCGGTTGATGATTTCAGATCCTGTGAATTTTGAGGAGCTTTCAAAAGCCAAAAATGGAGATTGGCTATGGATGAAGAAATTAAATCCATTGAAAAAAATCAAACATGGAACTTGGTGGTTCTGCCGGCTGGAGCAAAGAAAATAAGAGTGAAATGGATTTACAAGACCAAGCTAAATGAGTTTGGAGAAGTTGATAAATACAAAGCAAGATTGGTTGCAAAAGGCTACATACAAGAGCATGAAATTGATTTTACAGAAGTGTATGCATCTGTGGCCAGAATGGATACTGTGAGAATTGTCATTGCTTTTGCCACCAAGAAAGGTTGGAAACTCTATTAGTTAGATGTCAAATCAGCTTTTCTATATGGTGAGTTAAAAGAAGATATTTTTGTTGAACAACCAAAAGATTAGGAGAAAAAGGGAAGTGAGGAGAGGGCGTACAAATTCCATAAGGCTCTCGATGGATTAAAACAAGCACCTAGAACCTAGTTTAGTTGAATAGAATCCTTCTGCATCAAGGAAGGATTCGAAAGCAACTCCATTGAGCAGACAATCTACATCACGAGGAAGGGAGGACAGAAAATTGGCAAAGATGAAAATGGTGCAAAAGTAGATGTAACTTTGTATAAACAAATAGTGGGAAGTCTGATGTATCTCACAGCTACTCATCCCGATCTCATGTTTGTTTAAGTTTGATTAGTCGTCTTATTGCATGTCCAACAAAACAACATGTTGCAGCAGCTAAAAGGGTTTTAAGGTACTTGAAAGGTACGATAGATTATGGTGTATTTTATAGAAATTGAGGAGTTAGTGATTTAATTGGATTTACTAATAGTGACTATGCCGGAGACTTGGAAGATATTAAGAGTACTTCAGGCTATGTGTTTATGATAAGCGGAGGAGCAGTAGCTTGGTCTTCTCGTAAACAGCCTATAGTCACCTTATCAACCACAGAAGTTGAGTTTGTTGCTGCTAGTGCCTGTGCATGTCAAGCTGTTTGGATGAGGATACTCAAAGAGATTGGTCACTATCAAATTGAAGGAACAAAGCTAATGTGTGATAATACTTCAATTATTAAGATATCCAAAAATCCGCTAATTTATTATTTTGTGGTACCCGAAATCAACTTGCTAATTTGTTAACAAAGCATCTCAAATTAGAAGTATTTCAGAAGTTGTGTGAAGAACTTGGTTTGCAGAGTTTTTCTAACTTGAAATAATTCTTGACAAAGAATAATAAGTTCAAGGGGGGATTGTTAGAAGAATTTGATTATGTCAAATATGGTTATGGTCTCTTTTGATAGTTAGAGTATTTTTAGCTATTTAGTTTAACTAATTTTTCATATTTGGGTTAGTTTCTATTTCTGTTGTTATTTTGTAAAAGCGAAGTTCAGTACTCAATAATATTATTAGTTGAAACTCCAATTGTTTATGTTTCGACTTAATCCTGTTACACTAAATCCTCACAATCACCCTAGGTAAAGTTTTATAAATCCACTCAACACAATTATTCTCGCTAGATTAATCAATAACAGAGATTACATTCATTATTTCATTCGTCTGTTCTCGTACAAATCAACTTTATATGTATAGAAATTAGGACGAGAAGAATTAGTAGGTCATTTGGACGAAACAAGTGGATGAAGATGAATGAATCAGTAGTAATCTCATTTTTCTTTATTGTCGTCTAAGTCATCATAGGGAGTAAGCACGAATCACTTCTAGAATGGGCACACAACACATCAGATACTTTTCTTGAGATTGATTGGTAGAATCATCTGTACAACAAATCATCTAAATTTTATAAGCTAAAGAATCCCGTGACATTAATAATGAAGACAAACCTTTTGAACTAGCTCTCGGTTGAACGCAGAAGAAACTTCTTGCTTTATTGAGCGCTACAACTCGAGTTGCATATCCATGCATGTCTCCAACATTCTCTATAGGTTGCTCATCCTCTATTGCAGCCTCGACATGTCAATCCTAAAATCGCTGATGATCTCCCAATCTTGTAAGATTCAGCAACAAGTTTAAGTTAAAAAAAAAAAAAAAGATAATCACAATAATTTCACCCGAAAGAAAATTGCATTAATTCAAAATATAATTATCGAATCACCTTCATCAATAGTTTACCGTTTACATTTGCATGTTTTACTATTTATTTTATTTTATTTTATTTACTTTGCATCCTACGGGCTTCAACTAGAAAGACAACAATGGAACCTTGATGAGACATACAGCTCCGAATTGTTGATGAAAATCATGTCGTGGCCAATTCCTATTGCTCAACTCATGATCCCAAAGTTGTCGAGAGGGCAATGTAGGTGGCAGTGGAAAAACAATCGAATGGCTCTCAACAGAACCCGCTTGACCTTCACTCTGCCTATTGTGTTCATGTTCTTGTTCTGGTTCTGCAGATGTGTAAGGGGGTGTCACAACCTAACTATAAAGAGAGTAGGTTGTGACCATCACATTGCGACAAGAGAAGCGGCGACCCTCTGGTCCCCATCCGTCCACACGAGGGCCTAGACAAGTCCCACGATGCAACCGAGGAGGACGGTACATCATCTAACACCCCACATAGAGTGGGCATTGAAGACAAGTTGAGATATAAGCAAGATAGAGACATCAAATAGACAATAGTGGAAAAGATAGGCTTGTTGAAGGGTCGGGTAGGGTCCCAAGCCTTAACCTCAAAAGTCAAGGCTCCAAAAGGAATTTGGACATGCGGTTCTAGAGTTAAGTCTGTCCATATGAAATGTGAATCTTTGCGAAATTTGATGTCAATCGGACAACGGACGGATGCTCAATGACTGTTAGATAAAACCTGAGTTTTTACAGTTTTTCCTTATTCACACGATTTCAGAAAATCTTCGTTTGACCATTTGACAAAACACGTCGAATGGATCACCAAAATTTTAGACGGAAATTTTGTAGGGAGTGGCACAGATTTAGTTGGCCACTCTTCAGCCATATTTAGAATAATTTATATTTTAAATAGAAGATTTGTTCCGAATAAATAACAACCTGATTTTGAACGTAGTCAGAATTCAGTTAATCTCTCTCTCCTTTTTTACGCATTTTTCTTCCAATAACCAATTTCCTCTCACTGAATAATACAATAAGTGGTATCAGAGCGAGGCTGAAGATCGGTGTATATCATTGCAGAGGAGCCAACCTATCAACAAACAAGTTGAATAGCTCAAGTGGTTAGAGCTTTGACCTAACATCACACAGGTCTTACGTGCGAGTAGAAGAAAATGCAAAGTGTAAAAACACACACATCGTGGGGCCCATCTTAGGCAGGCTCACTCACTCCTCCACATCGTCGCCGTGTGCCAACATCTTCATCACCGCCACGAAGAGGCCGACGCCGTGATTACGGGCGTCAAGTTATCATTGAACGAGTGATCAGGGAGACTACGACTGCAGTCGTTTAGTATCCTATATTGACAAAGTCCAACTATAACGAGTGGACCTTGTTGATGAGCGTCAACCTACAGGCACAAGGGTTATGGCATGCTGTCGAGCCAGAGGAAGGAGAAACGATTGAGTATCGAGAGGATCGGCTGGCGTTCGCCGCCATATTACGATATGTGCCCCCAGAGATGCTAGCATCTCTCTCCACCAAGCGCACCGTGCAATCGGCCTGGGAGGGAATCAAATCCCGTTGGGTCGGTGTACAGCGAGTGCGGGAATCCAACATCGAGCAGCTACGGAAGGAGCTCTCAGAGATCCACTTTAAGGACGGCGAATCCGTCAATGATTTTTCAATGCGGATCACGGGGCTTGCCAATAGCATCACCACACTCGGTGGCAGCATCAGCGAGACAGAAATCGTGAAGAAGATGCTGCAGGTCGTCCTTGATCACCTCGAGCAAGTTGCGATTTCAATCGAGACATTGCTTGACGTGAACGACCTAACGGTGGAAGAGGTGACCGGAAGACTGCGTAACGTCGAGCAGCGGAAGAAAATACCATTTCAGCTGTCGATAAGGAGGGTCGTCTACTCCTCACTGAGGAGGAATGGCTTGCACGCCTAAAGCTCCTTGACAACACCGGCGAGAGCAATGGGTCCTCCTCCAGCCGCAAAGACGGTAAGAAGCCATGGATCTCCCACGGGCGCATGCGCGGGAAAGATGGGAATCAAAAGAAGGAGTCGACCAATGGCAGGCCGATCTGCTCGAACTGTGGGAAGAGAGGACACCTAAGCAGGAATTGCTAGAGCAAGCTTAGGAACAAGGAAAAGGCCGAAAAGGCCCATGTGGCTCAATCCGAGGAGGACGAGCCAACTCTCTTCATGGTAACTGCATGTGTCCCCATGGTCGATTCCAAATCCACGGAGATGGAGGTAATCAACGACGATGTTGAACTTGAGAAAGAGCTCCAGCTGGGCGTAACAAAGGTGGCACCAGCTAGGGAGCCAATTCAACTGGAGGAGGAGCGAGTGTTCGCTCAGATCAGCCAGTAGGACGAGAAACACAAGGACCGGCGATGGATCCTAGACACAGGGGCAACAAACCATATGATCGGGGCTAGATCTGCATTCTCCAAGCTCGACTCGGGGATCCGCGGGACGGTGAAATTCGGCGACGGCTCCGTCGTCGAGATCGAAGGATGCGGCACCATCCTGTTCGCTAGCAAGGGAGGCGAGCATCGCAAGCTGACCGACGTCTATTTCATCTCGAGGCTCAAGGCTAACCTTGTGAGCCTAGGTCAACTCGATGAGATAGGCTGCTTCATCTCCATCGAGCGCAGACTACTCAAAATTTGCGATAATCAACGACGGCTGCTCACGCAGGCAAGGCGCACGACAAACCGTCTTTACATCCTGGACTTAGAGATAGAGCAACCTGTCAGTCTCTCGGCCAAGACTAAAGAGGTATCTTGGAGGTGGCACGCAAGGTACGGGCATTTAAACTTTCCTGCTCTAGAAAAACTACAGAAGGAGGAGTTGGTGCACGGTTTGCCAGCAATCAAAGGCGTGAACAAGCTGTGCGACGGGTGCCTCATCGGCAAACAGAGGCGCACACCCTTTCCGTCTCGAACATCCTATCGAGCCGATGAGCCGTTGGAGCTTGTACACGGC
>NW_019272486.1:10908-13419 GCF_002738345.1 Cucurbita maxima | reverse complement strand
TGTCAAGAAAAATGAACTCGAGAGTTGATTGAAGACCTTGCAAGTGTGTCAAGAGTGCCAGAGTGGGCAAGACAGTTTCTGGTCAGAATTGGAATCAGTTGTAGCTGAAACCAAGACTACCCGAAGGTCATTAGTGTTGTGTGTTGACACTTCAATGTGGGGAGATCTACCCATCAAGTAAAACCAAGCTCATTTGCCAAGCGCTTGTAGTCCTTAAGTGGGCAAGACAGATGAAACAGAAAGTAAACCATGTCGGTGCTTTCCAAAGAGCCGTTCACATTAGAGGAATAGTGTTAGTGGTTGCAAGCAGAGAAGCTGAGAGCCAAGAAAAGACAAGCATCGGCCAAGTGCCAAAGTTGAGTACAAGACAAGTTCTTATTGGAGGATGAATTTGTTGCAAAGAGGCAACCAAGTGTAAGTGGGGGAGAGCCCAAGTAATTAGGTATCTCACCCCATAGAGGTGGTCTAAGGTGCGAGTACACGTGTACTCCTTGAGCTATCACCTTATGCTTAAAGTGGATGACTCCACAAGATTTTTCGAGACCAATATCAATTCGTGAGAGATCTTTGAGAAGAGTACCCCAAGAAGACTGTAAAATTTAGACAAAGATTATTGTGTTAAGGATATATAATAAAAGAATACTCCTAAAATATGAGGAGGGTTTTAGTTATACTCTCAAGCTTTGAGATATTTCATTTTAACACTTCGATCAGGATATAATTGAAATCAAATTCATAGTTTAGTAGTATTCTTTTCGTTTATCATTCTGAAAATAAAAATATTGAAAAAAATTGATCAAATTTTTGGATGAGATTGAGAGAATGAGAATACGAACCGTGTAATCTTCTAGAGACATCCAATTGTTTCCTAGAGCAACTCCTAGCAAATAAAATTGGGAGTCGTGTATTTAAATTATTGATTCTAAATTATTACAATGGGATCATTTTAAACAAATCAAAGTTATAATATGATTTTTTTTTTTACATATAAAAAAAAGGTTATAATTCATCATTTATATTTGAAATTTTTTATTAAAAAAAAGTAAAAATAAAAGTACCTCCGAGATTAAGGGTCAAATTGCAAGCTTGGATGACCCGAAGAAGGGACAAAGCCAGAGTGACGGCGAATTTGCCACCGTAAGACTACGCAAAGAAGTACAAAGGAGCGTTTCGTAGGCCGACAGTGTAGTTCGAAACCTCAGCCAGCAAAGTCGTCATGTCGATCGCCGCCTCCACATCGCCTTTCGTAAATTCACCTCCACTCTCCACGTAGCTATATCCGATCCCGACTGGATTATCCAATTTTTGTAATGATAAAATCATAAATTTAGTCGAAAAATATTAGAATTTAAGGTTAAAATGACCGAAAATTAAAAGGAAAAGGAGTTGACCACAAACAAGAGGTCTGCTTTTTTCAGCCATGTTGAGTTTCTTGGCATCAAGTTTGAGTTCAATGGCCTGATATCCACGAAGTTCCCAAACCTAGTTCCCGAGCCACCCTATTTTTCAATATTTGAGTCATTTTCTTACAAAATACCCAAAATTTATAAATAAATCATTGGGAAAGATCGGTAGCTCACTGGTCCGCCTTGCAACCAGAGAATGGTCGGCCATGGCTTGGAACCGACGTCCACTCTGGAAGGACTTCTATAAAGCCACCAAAACATATGGGCTTCTGAACAACACAATCCAAGAACAAATATATAAAAAAAAAATGACTAAAATAAAATAGAAGGAAAATTAATGAATTTGGCTTATTGGGTCTGACTTGAACATAGCCTCATTCTTCAGATCCGTCTTGAGATTTGTGAGTTATGGAAGTTCCAACATGAAACAAAGAAGAGGAAGTAATGAGAACGAAACAGAGATGAAGAACTAATAGTTTAGCCATTGTCGAGAGAATGAAAATCTTAGGTTCTTTAAAAATGGTGATAATGGATGACGATGAGACTTTTAGGCATTTATTGAATGGATCAATTAATTGGGAGAAAGACAAGATTAGGGTTATAAAGTACAAAATGAGCAATGACAGACGCCATTGGACAGCACAAGATACAACGACAATAAACAAGGTGACAATAGAGTGGGAGTAGAACCTAACTTATATTTTCTATTTTTCTTTATATCTTTCAATTGATTTTATTCCCATTTTGATTTGAAAATTGAAATTATTTAATAAAAGTATATATTTAGAATTTTTTTAATGTAGAAATTTGTGGAGGTGTGGAGTCATTTAGTTACTAATTTAGTCCATTGATTAAAATTAATTTTGTGATGTATTTGATTTTATTAAATGTTTTGAATGTTTGTGTTTTGTTTGATTAAAATTAATGAATGAATTAATGAAAATTGAATATTAAATTTTTCACGGAGCATAGGATCTAATTTTATAATATAAAACATTTAGTTGTAAAAATTAATACGTATAATTGAGATTTTTTTTAAGGTAGTATTTCTAAATGATAAAGATCGTACCACTACAAATTTAAGATTATACTTCGCTTAATTAAA
>NW_019272486.1:0-10851 GCF_002738345.1 Cucurbita maxima | reverse complement strand
TTTTTTTTTTTTTTTTTTTTTTTTTTTTTTTTTTTTTTTTTTTTTTTTTTTTTGATAATTTGGAAGTAGTATTTTTAAATTTAATTTTTTGAAATAAAAAATCAAATGGTTATTAAAAGAAGCCTAAGGAGGACTAAATACAACCTATAAAATTTAGATATTATTAAAGGATGTCAATAGGAGGATTCATATTTTGAACATGGTTGTGGAGGAGCTGGGGGGCTATTTAATGTCATGAATAGGGTCCGGGTTTGTGGTCTTTCTCCCAACTTCTCATTTAACACTTTCACACAATTTTTTAAAATGGGAAAAGATCCGTACAAAGGAATAACATAATTGGCCTCAAAACCACCACTAGGCTTTATAGTGTAGTAATTTTTTAGTGATCAAATACAGAGAGTATGAGTAAAGACAAGACTTTAACAAAGATCCCTCACTTCGATGGTCTCTTTGATCACTGGAGTGAGCTGATGGAAAATTTGCTCAAAGCAAAGAGTTTATGAAGTGTGGTAGAGATTGGTTTCTCAGAACTAGCGGAAGAAACAATGCTGACTAAGGCACAAAAGGGTCACCTTGATGATGCTAGACTCAAAGATCGCCAAGTAAAGCATTACCTCTTCCAGGCAATTGATCGTACTGTCTTTGAACAAATCTTGGATCGTCGCACAACCAATATTGTTTCGGACTCAATGAAGCGAAAGTTTGGTGGAAACCAAAAAGTGAAGAAATCTCTTCTTAATGCATTAAGGAGAGAATTTGAGATCCTAGAGATCGAAGAAGGATGAAAGTATCATATTATTTTGCAAGAGTGATGATAATCTCCAACAAGATGAGAAGATATGCTAGACAAGAAAACTGTAGAAAAAATTCTACGTACCCTCACTGGAAAATTTACTTATGTTGTATTATTCATTGAGGAATCCAAAGATACTGATAACTTGTCCATTGATGAATTACAAAGTTCATTGGTGGTGCATGAACAAAAATTTCGAAGATCAAGCAGTACTGGAGAGGAGCAAGTTCTAAAAGTCGAAGGTCGTACGAAAATAAGTAATAGAGGAAGAGGAACTTACAGGAGCAGAGGACACGGAAGAGAAAAATCAACTTTCAACAAAGCAACTGTTGAATGCGGTTCTGGAGTTAAACTCATGTCTATGATGAAAAATTGAAAATGGCTCAAAATATACTATAGGGGTACCATGGTGTCAGCTCTCCACCACCCCTGGGCCATGTGGCCTAATCGAGCTACCCTGTGGCACATACGTGTGTCACAAAATGGGTTTACGTACCCAGACGAGTGTCGAAGTTTGCTATATAGATCCGCTATCCGATACGGTATATGTAAATGACATGGAACTGGCACGGGAGAGCTAATGCCTCAATAGAACTCGGATGGATGGATGTTTGGGACGTTCCAATGAGATGAGCGACATGTGGGTCCGTTCTCAATGGCATGAGTGAGGGAGTTGCGATGGCCGACGACACCACGAGATTCAAGGTGGCCTCAAGACATATGGGCTATATCGATGAGGATCGCAATAAAAATATGAAACGTGACGTTGCATTGAAAGAACTTGGCCCCGAGTAGAGGTAAGGTCGAGCCGAATGACTTGGCCTAGTGTAGAGGCAAGTCGATTGTGTCGCAGACGATTGAACATGCATGCACAGGCAACGTGTGTGGTTGAACAAGCTTGGATTCCGCACAAGCGATGTTTGATTGGTGAAGACAAACCTCACCTAAGGTCCAATGACGCCACAAAGATTGGGTGAAAAATATATATGGGGCTTAATTCCCCTTAAGGCTAGTCGTGAGCGTGTCAAGATCACCACACAACTATGTTGAAAAAGTAGTACTGTGACAGTTGGTATCAGAGCCATAGTTTGTGTGTCTAGTGGGACAACATAGTCAAGAGAAATGAACTCGAGAGTTGATTGAAACCTTGCAAGTGTGTCAAGAGTGCCAGAGTGGGCAAGAAAGTTTCTGGTCAGAATTAGAATAAGTTGTGGGCTGAAACCAAGTCTACCTGAAGTTCATTAGTGCTGTGTGTCGACACTTCAGTGTGGGGAGATCTACCCATCAAGTAAAACCAAGCTCATTTGTCAAGCGCTTTTAGTCCCTAAGTGGGCAAGACAGATGAAACAGAAAGCAAACCATGTCGGTGCTTTCTAAAGAGCCATTCACATTAGAGGAATAGTGCCAGTGGTTGCAAGCATCGACCAAGTGCCAAAGTTGAGTACAACGCAAGTCCTTATGGGAGGATGAATTTGCTGCAAAGAGGCAACCGAGTTTAAGTGGGGGAGAGCCCGAGTAATTAAGTATCTCACCCCGTAGAGGTGCTCTAAGGTGCGAGTACACGTGTACTCCTTGAGCCATCACATTATGCCTAAAGTGGATGACTCCACAAGAGTTGTCAAGACCAATATCAACTCGAGAAGTGAGCATCAACTGGAAGTGGACATAGAGAAGTGAAGCTACAACATGACCACAGAAGCGTCAAGATGGCATTGCCACACGAAGGTGGCCAATTAAGAGTTGGCGAAAGTGTAGCGCCAAGACAGAGTTGTGTTACAAATTTTAAAAGAATTGACAAGAGTGTAAAGCAAACATAGAGTTGTGTTACGAGTTTTGCAGACATCCAGTTAAGAGTTGGCTAAAGTGAAGCACCAATACGGGGTTGTGTTACAAGCTTTCATACATTGCTACTATAATGGTTGGTGCCACGATGAATAAATGTCGTGGTTGGCTTGCGAGCCTCACCTTAAGGGGTGCACCATTGTGTGCGACTCAGAGAATACAATGAGTGTGGCCAAAGTGGCAAAAGTTTAGGGAGCTCTCCCCCTAGCCAAGGGAAGAGTATGCCAAAGCTAGTTAGTTTGCCATTGTTTTTCCGGTGAATCCTGGGTCAAGTTTACAGAAGGGCGAGGGAGGCCCAAGAGGGGATAGCCCACAACCATAGTGCATTTGTTTTACAGTACTTGTGTTGCAAGTCTCGGAGGCCGAGAGTAGGTTCGTCAGTGGGATAGCTCATAAGTAGTGCGCATTTTCTGTATTCGTTTTGAAGCACGTATTTCAAGTGGGTTCGTCAGCAGCCAGTCTAGGGTTGGGTCGTCATTGGGGACAATGGCTAGTTTAAGTGGGGGAGAATGTCACAACCTAACAATGGTTGTGCCACCAAGTAAGTCATCGAGAACGATGACTAGTTTAAGTGGGGGAGAATGTCACAACCTAACTATGTAGAGAGTAGGTTGTGGCCCTCACGTTGCGACAAGAGAAGGGCCACACTCAAGTGGCGCCCATCCGACCACACGAGGGTCTAGACGAGTGCCATCATGCGACCGAGGAGGGCGGTGCATCATCTAATATACCACACAACGTAGCCATTGAAGACAAGTTGAGACATAAGCAAGATAGAGACATCGAATAAACAAGAGTGGCAAAGATAGGCTTGTTGAAGGGCCGGGTAGGGTCCCAAGCCACAAGAAAAATATATATGGGGCTTAATTCCCCTTAAGGTTGGTCGTGAGCGTGTCAAGATCACGATGGCGCGCGGTTGAAAAAGTAAGAACGGAGGACATCATCTCGTCTATATCCTTGTTACTGATACCGTGACCTTGCCTCTCTATGTAAGCATGTATAAACGGGTCAAATGTAAAATTGACTATTTCAATTGAAAATAGAGCAAACTATCATACATAGAAACAAATGGAGAGTGATGTAATATGGATTAAATAGTCTTCTATGAACCGGTTTAACTTTATGACGGACAAAATCAAAATGTTATTTTATTTAATAGGAAAGAAATTGGATGGCATCGTGAAGAAAGTCTGTATGAGCTAATAATGTCAATGTATGACAAAGAATCATAAGAGAGAAACTAACTTTGATTTATCTTCGTATATGAATATGCTACCAAGGTAAGAAAATTAGATATCAAGAAGCAACCAATGGAAGATAGTTTGAACCCTATCCTTACAATTTTTAAATAGAAATAATATTGAAAATGAAAATCTTGTATTTTCCCAAGAAACAAACAGAAACTAGAAGTGAAACTAACCTTAGGAGTAGTTGAACCTTTTCCTTTGGAATACGTTTGTATTTGGAATTTGATAGCACAAAAAAAGAACACCGTAGCATCACTACTTTTTGCTTCATGTCTTTCCATATGAGTCATTAACAACATTTCATTCTCTTTTTCCAGATCTACATAATTCAATTCCTTATTCATCTTTGGACATTCATATTGAAAATGACCCAAGTCATGACACCTATAACATTCAACAGTTGCTTTGTTGAAAGTTGATCTTCCTCTTCCGCATCCTCTGCCCCGTAAGTTCCTCTTCCTCTGTTACTTATTTTTGTTTGTCCTTCGAATTTTAGAACTTGATCCTCTCCATTAATGCTGGATCTTCGAATTTTTTATTCATGCACCACTAATGAACTTTGTAATTCATTAATGAACATGTTGTTAATATCTTTAGATTCCTACAACATAAAGTAAATTTTTTAGTACACAGAATTTTTTCTACCATTTTCTTTTCTGGCATATCTTCTCTATTGCTTCTCATCTTGTTGGAGATTATCATCACTCTTGCAAAATAATCTGTGATACTTTAATACTTTTCCATCCCTAGAATCTCAAATTCTCTCCTTAATGTATTAAGAAGAGATTTCTTCACTTTTTGGTTTCCACCAAATTTTCGTTTCATTGAGTCCGAAACAATCTTGGCTATGCGACGATCCAAGATTTGTTCAAAGACGGTATGATTAATTGCTTGGAATAGGTAATGCTTTACTTGGTGATCTTTGTGTCTAGCATCATCAAGGTGGCCCTTTTGTGCCTCAGTCAGTATTGTTCTTTCCTCTCGTTCTAATAAACAAATCTCCACCACACTCCATACACAATTTTCTCTGAGCAAATTTTCCATAAGCTCACTCCAATCATCATAGTGACCATCAAAGTGAGGGATCTTCGCTAAAGTTTTGTCTTCACTCATACTCTCTCTATTTGATCATTCAAATGCTCTGATACTAATTGTTAGGTTTTGACAAATGAATAACTAATCCAGAAACATCTTCACTAAAGTTTTGTCTTCGCTCATACTCTCTCTATTTGATCACTCAAAAATTGATGCACTGATACTGATTGTTAAGTTTTGACAGAAACATAATCAATTGAAGTTTGAAGTGATGTTTTATTGAATGGGGGAACTTGCCTTTGATATACAAGTAACCATAAATAGAAATTACCTAAACAAATCTTGGAAAGTTCTTAAACTAAATCCATAAAAATGCTGTCTAAATAAAGAAAAGATCAATATTTAACTATTTTCACAAGAGCTAAATCAATTACTTAAAAGAAGACTGAAACTTCACCTTGATATCACCTCCTCCTCGAATATGATGCTTTGCTTGAAGACTTAGATTAGAACCAGCAACATTGTGGCTATTTCAAATGAAATAAATGTAAACTTTTGTGTTTTCTTGATAAACAAACACAAACTAGAAATGAACCAGCAACATTGTTGCTATTTCAAATGAAATAAATGTAAACTTGTGTGTTTTTTTAGAAACAATCACAAACTAGAACTGATGTTGAGACTTGAATCTTCTACACGAGCCTAGGTTTGTTATTTGGATTTTTCTTATTTAGTTTGTATTTGATCCATTAATAATTTAGTGTAAATTTTAATATTTATTTAGTTAATAAACTTTAAAATCGGTAATAATTTAATTTATATCATACAAATTATAATTAAAATTATTAAAAATAAAATGTATTTTTAAATTAAAAAGATGAAATTTTTTCATGTTAAAATTTGACGTTTAGTTAAAAAAAAATTTATTATAAATTTTAAAGTTGGCCGTTATTTTAATAAAAAAAATTAACCAAAAATATTAAAAAAAATTTATTATAAATTTTAAAGTTGGCCGTTATTTTAATAAAAAAAATTAACCAAAAATATTTTAAACATTTTTTTTGGTATCTATAATATTTAAGTTATTTTAATAAAAAAAATTAACCAAAAATATTTTAAACATTTTTTTTGGTATCTATAATATTTAATAAAAAAATTAGTTTTTTTTAAATCTATTTATATATATATATATATATATATATATATATATATATATATATATATTTCTGAAATCAATTGTCAAAGATTTTCTCTCAAAATGGCAATTAATTTAAATCTTTCCTATCTCTCCACTAACCTCTCATTCTTATCCCAATTATCTCTCCTCAATAAACTCTTATGTCAAAACAACAATTAAAAAAACTAAACAACCAAAAATGGCAGAGAAAAGGTAAATGTTAGATTTAGTTTGAATAAAAAATGAAAATGGCTTTGGGCAGATTTACCTAAAGATGTGATCATAAGAATGTCAGTAGTAGGTTCGTTAAATCTTTTCTTTATTTTATTTCTGATTTTTATTTAGATTTTAGTTAGAAATCAAATAAGAATAAAAATTTATGGGTTATGGTAAATTGATTCCTAATATAGAGCAATTTTATTTTTTTGGAAAGAAAAGAAAAGAAAATTAGAATCTATTGAAAATGACAATGAAAATACACCTAAGAAAGAAAAAAAAGGAAAAGTTTAGAAGTAAGAATGGATTGAAAATTGTCCAATAATATACGTGAAAGATTTAGGAGTAAGAATGATTAAAAATCAGTCAAGAATATATCCAAACAAAAATGAAAAAAATAAAGCAAAGTACATGCCACAAAAAGAAAATGAAAGATCTGAGTGAGAAGGCAAGGAACAAGAATATATCCAAACAAAAATTAAAAGATAAAGCAGAGTACATACCACAAAAAGAAAAGGAAAGATCAAAGTGAGAAGGCAAGGAAGTACACAATACTGAGTTCATGCTGTGAAAGATCAATGAGAAGGATACCGAGTACATGCAGACAAAAAAAATGAAAGATCAATGAGAAGGTAAGTACAAAATACGGTCACTTAAAATAACTCCATCAAATTCTTCCCTAACATAGTAATGATAGGAAATGAGATCTTAACGAAAATAGAATTATATATCTATCTATCTATCTATATATATATATATATATATATATATATATATATATAACGTTCCAGGACTTTACTCATGAAAAGTCTTTAATGCTCGTATGAGGTCTAGTACATCGACCATTGTGAGATTTAGAGAATTGAACGTGAANTGTGCCACCAAGTAAGTCATCAAGAACGATGACTAGTTTAAGTGGGGGAGAATGTCACAACCTAACTATGTAGAGAGTAGGTTGTGGCCCTCACGTTGCGACAAGAGAAGGGCCACACTCAAGTGGCACCCATCCGACCACACAAGGGTCTAGACGAGTGCCATCATGCGACCAAGGAGGGCAGTGCATCATCTAATATACCACACAACGTAGCCATTGAAGANGTTGAGACATAAGCAAGATAGAGACATCGAATAAACAAGAGTGGCAAAGATAGGCTTGTTGAAGGGCCGGGTAGGGTCCCAAGCCTTAACCTCAAAAGTTAGGATTCTGAAACGAATTTGGGCATGCAATTTTGGAGTTGAGTCTGTCCTTATAAAATATGAATGCTTGCCAAATTTGGTGGCAATCGAACACTGGACGGATGCAACATAACACTGTATGACCGTTTGACAAAATCATGTCTATGCCTGAAAGATTGAAAATGGCTCAAAATGTACTATGGGGGATACCATGGTGTTAGCTATCTACCAGCCTTGGGCCCTTTGGCCTAAGTGAGCTAACCTATGACACACACATGTGCCACAACATTGGCAAGCGTGCCGAGACGAGTGTTTATGACGACTTTCTTTAAAATGGGTTTTTCAAGGATAGTACCGGGCAACACGGGTGTACAGTGTCGGAGGCTACTACATACATCTGCTATCTGGTACGGTATACATAAATGACACGGCACGTACACGGTTGGGTCAATGCCTCGATAAAACCCGGATGGATAGATGTTTGGGACCTCCCAGTGAGATGAGCGACGTAGGCTCGTTTTCAATGGCATGAGCGAGTGAGTTGTGATGGTTGATGACACCCCAAGACTCGGGATGGTATCAAGACATATGGGCCATGTCGATGGATATCAAGATAAGAAGATTAGACGCGACGTTGCATTGAGAGATCTTGGCCCCAAGCAGAGGCAAGGTCGAGCCGGATGGTATAGAGGCAAGTCGGTTGTGTTGCAGATGATTGAACATGCACATGCAGGTGGCTTGTGTGGTTGAACAAGCTTGGATTCCGCACAAGGGANTCGCCAAAAGTCCGATGAAGCCACAA
Source organism: Cucurbita maxima (assembly GCF_002738345.1). Classification (NCBI taxonomy): domain Eukaryota; kingdom Viridiplantae; phylum Streptophyta; class Magnoliopsida; order Cucurbitales; family Cucurbitaceae; genus Cucurbita; species Cucurbita maxima. The sequence goes on along the minus strand of NW_019272486.1, from coordinate 2,563 downwards.
GAAAAATATATATGGGGCTTAATTCCCCTTAAGGTTGGTCGTGAGCGTGTCAAGATCACGATGGCGCGCGGTTGAAAAAGTAGGAACGGAGGACATCATCTTGTCTATATCCTTGTTACTGATACCGTGACCTTGCCTCTATATGTAAGCATGTATAAACCGGTCAAATGTAAAATTGACTATTTCAATTGAAAATAGAGCAAACTATCATACATAGAAACAAATGGAGAGTGATGTAATATGGATTAAATAGTCTTCTATGAACCGGTTCAACTTTATGACGGACAAAATCAAAATGTTATTTTATTTAATAGGAAAGAAATTGGATGGCATCGTGAAGAAAGTCTGTATGAGCTAATAAGCTCAATGTATGACAAAGAATCATAAGAGAGAAACTAACTTTGATTTATCTTCCTATATGAATATGCTACCAAGGTAAGAAAATTAGATATCAAGAAGCAACCAATTGAAGATAGTTTGAACCCTATCCTTACAATTTTTAAATAGAAATAATATTGAAAATGAAAATCTTGTATTTTCCCAAGAAACAAACACAAACTAGAAGTGAAACTAACCTTAGGAGCAGTTGAACCTTTTCCTTTGGAATACGTTTGTATTTGGAATTTGATAGCATAAAAAAAGAACACCGTAACATCACTACTTTTTGCTTCATGTCTTTCCATATGAGTCATTAACAACATTTCATCCTCTTCTTTCAGCTCTACATAATTCAATTCCTTATTCATCTTTGGACATTCATATTGAAAATGACCCAAGTCATGACACCTATAACATTCAACAGTTGCTTTGTTGAAAGTTGATCTTCCTCTTCCGCATCCTCTGCCCCGTAAGTTCCTCTTCCTCTGTTACTTATTTTCGTTTTTCCTTCGAATTTTAGAACTTGATCCTCTCCATTAATGCTGGATCTTCGAATTTTTTGTTCATGCACCACTAATGAACTTTGTAATTCATTAATGGACATGTTGTTAATATCTTTAGATTCCTCAGTGGATACTACAACATAAGTAAATTTTTTAGTACACAGAATTTTTTCTACAATTTTCTTTTCTGGCATATCTTCTCTATTGCTTCTCATCTTGTTGGAGATTATCATCACTCTTGCAAAATAATTTGTGATACTTTAATACTTTTCCATCCCTAGAATCTCAAATTCTCTCCTTAATGTATTAAGAAGAGATTTCTTCACTTTTTGGTTTCCACCAAATTTTCGTTTCATTGAGTCCGAAACAATCTTGGCTGTGCGACGATCCAAGATTTATTCAAAGATGGTATGATCAATTGCTTGGAATAGGTAATGCTTTACTTGGTGATCTTTGTGTCTAGCATCATCAAGGTGGCCCTTTTGTGCCTCGGTCAGTATTGTTCTTTCCACTCGTTCTAATAAACAAATCTCCACCACACTCCATACACAATTTGCTCTGAGCAAATTTTCCATAAGCTCACTCCAATCATCAATAGTGACCATCAAAGTGAGGGATCTTCGCTAAAGTTTTGTCTTCACTCATACTCTCTCTATTTGATCATTCAAAAATGGATGCTCTGATACTAATTGTTAGGTTTTGACAAATGAATAACTAATCCAGAAACATCTTCGCTAAAGTTTTGTCTTCACTCATACTCTCTCTATTTGATCACTCAAAAATTGATGCACTGATACTGATTGTTAAGTTTTGATAGAAACATAATCAATTGAAGTTTGAAGTGATGGTTTTATTGAATAACCGGAACTTGCCTTTGATATACAAGTAACCATAAATAGAAATTACCTAAACAAATCTTGTAAAATACTTAAACTAAATCCATAAAAATACTGTCTAAATAAAGAAAAGATAAATATTTAACTATTTTCACAAGAGCTAAATCAATTACTTAAAAGAAGACTGAAACTTCACCTTGATATCCCCTCCTCCTCGAATATGATGCTTTGCTTGAAGACGTAGATTAGAACCAGCAACATTGTGGCTATTTCAAATGAAATAAATGTAAACTTGTGTGTGTTTTCTTGATAAACAAACACAAACTAGAACTGATGTTGAGACTTGAATCTTGTACACGAGCCTAGGTTTGTTATTTGGATTTTTCTTATTTAGTTTGTTTCTATTTGATCCATTAATAATAGTGTAAATTTTAATATTTATTTAGTTAATAAATTTTAAAATCGGTAATAATTTAATTTATATCATACAAATTATAATTAAAATTATTAAAAATAAAATGTATTTTTAAATTAAAAAGATGAAATTTTTTCATGTTAAAATTTGACATTTAGTTTAAATTTTTTTTATTATAAATTTTAAAGTTGGCCGTTATTTTAATAAAAAAATTAACCAAAAATATTTTAAACATTTTTTTTTGATATCTATAATATTTAATAAAAAAAATAGTTTTTTAAATCTATTTATATATATATATATATATATATATATATATATATATATATATATATTTCTGAAATGAATTGTCAAAGATTTTCTCTCAAAATGGCAATTAATTTAAATCTTTCCTATCTCTCCACTAACCTCTCATCCTTATCCCAATTATC
>NW_019272485.1:22552-26799 GCF_002738345.1 Cucurbita maxima | reverse complement strand
GAGGAATGATAAGGCTTGATGATTTAGAATATTATTTCTATGAAACGGAGTGCATAAAACAGTAAAAGAGTTCTTCAAATCGAACCCTACTACGGAAACCCAAATCTGGGAAGTTTGAATTTCGTGTGAAAAAACCGAGTCACGATCGACGTTTTTCGAAAGTTTTGTGAGGAATGATAAGGCTTGATGATTTAGAATATTATTTCTAAGAAACGGAGAGCATAAAACAGTGAAAGAGTTCTTCAAATCGAACCCTACTTCCGAAACCCAAATCTGGGAAGTTTGAAGTATGTGCTAAAAAAATCGAGTCACGATCGACGTTTTTCGAAACTTTTGTGAGGAATGATAAGGCTTGATGATTTAGAATATTATTTCTAAGAAACGGAGAGCATAAAACAGTAAAAGAGTTCTTCAAATCGAACCCTACTTCAGAAACCCAAATCTGGGAAGTTTGAAGTTCGTGCTAAAAAAATGGAGTCACGATCGACGTTTTTCGAAACTTTTGTGAGGAATGATAAGGCTTGATGATTTAGAATATTATTTCTAAGAAACGGAGAACATAAAACAGTAAAAGAATTCTTCAAATCGAACCCCACTTTGAAAACCCAAATATGGGAAGTTTGAAGTACGTGCTAAAAATATCGAGTCACGATCGACGTTTTTCGAAAGTTTTGTGAGGAATGATAAGGCTTGATGATTTAGANCGGAGAACATAAAACAGTAAAAGAGTTCTTCAAATTGAACCCTACTTTGGAAACCCAAATCTGGGAAGTTTGAAGTACGTGCTAAAAAAATGGAGTCACGATCGACGTTTTTCGAAAGTTTTGTGAGAAATGATAAGGCTTGATGATTTAGAATATTATTTCCCAGAAACGGAGTGCATAAAACAGTAAAAGAGTTCTTCAAATCGAACCCTACTTCGAAAACCCAAATTTGGATAGTTTGAAGTTCGTGCTAAAAAAACCGAGTCACGATCGACGTTTTTCGAAAGTTTTGTGAGGAATGATAAGGCTTGATGATTTAGAATATTATTTCTATGAAACCGAGTGCATAAAACAGTAAAAGAGTTCTTCAAATCGAACCCTACTACGGAAACCCAAATCTGGGAAGTTTGAATTACGTGTGAAAAAACCGAGTCACGATCGACGTTTTTCGAAAGTTTTGTGAGGAATGATAAGGCTTGATGATTTAGAATATTATTTCTAAGAAACGGAGAGCATAAAACAGTAAAAGAGTTCTTCAAATCGAACCCTACTACGGAAACCCAAATCTGGATAGTTTGAAGTTCGTGCTAAAAAAACCGAGTCACGATCGACGTTTTTCGAAAGTTTTGTGAGGAATGATAAGGCTTGATGATTTAGAATATTATTTCTAAGAAACGGAGAGCATAAAACAGTAAAAGAATTCTTCAAATCGAACCCTACTTCGAAAACCCAAATTTGGATAGTTTGAAGTTCGTGCTAAAAAAACCGAGTCACGATCAACGTTTTTCGAAAGTTTTGTGAGGAATGATAAGGCTTGATGATTTAGAATATTATTTCTAAGAAACGGAGTGCATAAAACAGTAAAAGAGTTCTTCAAATCGAACCCTACTACGGAAACCCAAATCTGGATAGTTTGAAGTTCGTGCTAAAAAAACCGAGTCACGATCGACGTTTTTCGAAAGTTTTGTGAGGAATGATAAGGCTTGATGATTTAGAATATTATTTCTAAGAAACGGAGACAATAAAACAGTAAAAGAGTTCTTCAAATCGAACCCTACTTCGAAAACCCTAATTTGGATAGTTTGAAGTTCGTGCTAAAAAAACCGAGTCACGATCGAACCCTACTTCGAAAACCCTAATTTGGATAGTTTGAAGTTCGTGCTAAAAAAACCGAGTCACGATCGTCGTTTTTCGAAAGTTTTGTGAGGAATGATAAGGCTCGATGATTTAAAATATTATTTCTAAGAAACGGAGAGCATAAAACAGTAAAAGAGTTCTTCAAATCGAACCCTACTTCAGAAACCCAAATCTGGGAAGTTTGAAGTTCGTGCTAAAAAAATGGAGTCACGATCGACGTTTTTCGAAACTTTGGTGAGGAATGATAAGGCTTGATGATTTAGAATATTATTTCTAAGAAACGGAGAACATAAAACAGTAAAAGAGTTCTTCAAATCGAACCCTACTTCGGAAACCCAAATCTGGGAAGTTTGAAGTATGTGCTAAAAAAATCGAGTCACGATCGACGTTTTTCGAAACTTTTNGAAAGTTTTGTGAGGAATGATAAGGCTTGATGATTTAGAATATTATTTCTAAGAAACGGAGTGCATAAAATAGTAAAAGAGTTCTTCAAATCGAACCCTACTACAGAAACCAAAATCTGGATAGTTTGAAGTTCGTGCTAATAAAACCGAGTCACGATCGACGTTTTTCGAAAGTTTTGTGAGGAATGATAAGGCTTGATGATTTAGAATATTATTTCTATGAAACCGAGTGCATAAAACAGTAAAAGAGTTCTTCAAATCGAACCCTACTACGGAAACTTAAATCTGGGAAGTTTGAATTACGTGTGAAAAAACCGAGTCACGATCGACGTTTTTCGAAAGTTTTGTGAGGAATGATAAGGCTTGATAATTTAGAATATTATTTCTATGAAACGGAGTGCATAAAACAGTAAAAGAGTTCTTCAAATCGAACCCTACTNAAAAAATCGAGTCACGATCGACGTTTTCGAAAGTTTTGTGAGGAATGATAAGGCTTGATAATTTAGAATATTATTTCTAAGAAACGGAGTGCATAAAACAGTAAAAGAGTTCTTCAAATCGAACCCTACTTCGAAAACCCAAATCTGGATAGTTTGAAGTTCGTGCTAAAAAAACCGAGTCACGATCGACGTTTTTCGAAAGTTTTGTGAGGAATGATAAGGCTTGATGATTTAGAATATTATTTCTAAGAAACGGAGTGCATAAAACAGTAAAAGAGTTCTTCAAATTGAACCTTACTACGGAAACCCAAATCTGGGAAGTTTGAATTACGTGTAAAAAAACCGAGTCACGATCGACGTTTTTCGAAAGTTTTGTGAGGAATGATAAGGCTTGATGATTTAAAATATTATTTCTAAGAAACGGAGAGCATAAAACAGTAAAAGAGTTCTTCAAATCGAACCCCACTTTGAAAACCCAAATATGGGAAGTTTGAAGTACGTGCTAAAAATATCGAGTCCCGATCGACGTTTTTCGAAACTTTTGTGAGGAATGATAAGGCTTGATGATTTAGAATATTATTTCTAAGAAACGGAGTGCATAAAATAGTAAAAGAGTTCTTTAAATCGAACCCTACTACAGAAACCCAAATCTGGATAGTTTGAAGTTCGTGCTAATAAATCCATGTCACGATCGACGTTTTTCGAAAGTTTTGTGAGGAATGATAAGGCTTGATGATTTAGAATATTATTTCTATGAAACGGAGTGCATAAAACAGTAAAAGAGTTCTTCAAATCGAACCCTACTACGGAAACCCAAATCTGGGAAGTTTGAATTTCGTGTAAAGAAACCGAGTCACGATCGACGTGTTTCGAAAGTTTTGTGAGGAATGATAAGGCTTGATGATTTAGAATATTATTACTAAGAAACGGAGAGCATAAAACAGTAAAAGAGTTCTTCAAATCGAACCCTACTTCGGAAACCCAAATCTGGGAAGTTTAAAGTACGTGTTAAAAATCCGAGTCACGATCGACGTTTTTCGAAAGTTTTGTAAGGAATGATAAGGCTTGATGATTTAGAATATTATTTCTAAGAAACGGAGAGCATAAAACAGTAAAAGAGTTCTTCAAATTGAACCCTACTTTGGAAACCCAAATCTGGGAAGTTTGAAATACATGCTAAAAAAACCGAGTCACGATCGACGTTTTTCGAAACTTTTGTGAGGAATGATAAGGCTTGATGATTTAGAATATTATTTCTCAGAAACGGAGTGCATAAAACAGTAAAAGAGTTCTTCAAATCGAACCTTTCTTCGGCGACCCAAATCCTGGAAGTTTAAAGTACGTGTTAAAAATCCGAGTCACGATCGACGTTTTTTGAAACTTTTGTGAGGAATGATAAGGCTTGATGATTTAGAATATTATTTCTAAGAAACGAAGAGCATAAAACAGTAAAAGAGTTCTTCAAATCGAACCCTACTTCGGAAACCCAAATCGTGGAAGTTTGAAGTACGTTCTAAAAAAATGGAGTCACGATCGACGTTTTTCGAAAGTTTTGTGAGGAA
>NW_019272485.1:19371-20088 GCF_002738345.1 Cucurbita maxima | reverse complement strand
TGTTTCGAAAGTTTTGTGAGGAATGATAAGGCTTGATGATTTAGAATATTATTTCTAAGAAACGGAGAGCATAAAACAGTAAAAGAGTTCTTCAAATCGAACCCTACTTCGGAAACCCAAATCTGGGTTTGAAATACGTGCTAAAAAAACCGAGTCACGATCAACGTTTTTCGAAACTTTTGTGAGGAATGATAAGGCTTGATGATTTAGAATATTATTTCTAAGAAACGGAGAGCATAAAACAGTAAAAGAGTTCTTCAAATCGAACCCTACTTCGGAAACCCAAATCNACCGAGTCACGATCGACTTTTTCGAAAGTTTTGTGAGGAATGATAAGGCTTGATGATTTAGAATATTATTTCTATGAAACCGAGTGCATAAAACAGTAAAAGAGTTCTTCAAATCGAACCCTACTTCGGAAACCCAAATCGTGGAAGTTTGAAGTACGTGCTAAAAAAATGGAGTCACGATCGACGTTTTTCGAAAGTTTTGTGAGGAATGATAAGGCTTGATGATTTAGAATATTATTTCTATGAAACGGAGAGCATAAAACAGTAAAAGAGTTCTTCAAATCGAACCCTATTTCGGACACCCAAATCTGGGAAGTTTGAAGTACGTGCTAAAAAAATGGAGTCACGATCGACGTTTTTCGAAAGTTTTGTGAGGAATGATAAGGCTTGATGATTTAGAATATTATTTCTAAGAAACGGAGTGCAT
>NW_019272485.1:18601-19246 GCF_002738345.1 Cucurbita maxima | reverse complement strand
TTCTAAGAAACGGAGAGCATAAAACAGTAAAAGAGTTCTTCAAATCGAACCCCACTTTGAAAACCCAAATATGGGAAGTTTGAAGTACGTGCTAAAAATATCGAGTCACGATCGACGTTTTTCGAAACTTTTGTGAGGAATGATAAGGCTTGATGATTTAGAATATTATTTCTAAGAAACGGAGTGCATAAAATAGTAAAAGAGTTCTTTAAATCGAACCCTACTACAGAAACCCAAATCTGGATAGTTGAAGTTCGTGCTAATAAATCCAAGTCACGATCGACGTTTTTCGAAACTTTTGTGAGGAATGATAAGGCTTGATGATTTAGAATATTATTTCTAAGAAACGGAGTGCATAAAATAGTAAAAGAGTTCTTCAAATCGAACCTTACTACAGAAACCCAAATCTGGATAGTTTGAAGTTCGTGCTAATAAAACCGAGTCACGATCGACGTTTTTCGAAACTTTTGTGAGGAATGATAAGGCTTGATGATTTAGAATATTATTTCTATGAAACCGAGTGCATAAAACAGTAAAAGAGTTCTTCAAATCGAACCCTACTTCAGAAACCCAAATCTGGGAAGTTTGAAGTTCGTGCTAAAAAAATGGAGTCACGATCGACGTTTTTCGAAACTTTTGTGAGGA
>NW_019272485.1:13163-14820 GCF_002738345.1 Cucurbita maxima | reverse complement strand
AAATCTGGGAAGTTTGAATTACGTGTGAAAAAACCGAGTCACGATCGACGTTTTTCGAAAGTTTTGTGAGGAATGATAAGGCTTGATTATTTAGAATATTATTTCTAAGAAACAAAGAGCATAAAACAGTTAAAGAGTTCTTCAAATCGAACCCTACTTCGAAAACCCAAATTTGGATAGTTTGAAGTTCGTGCTAAAAAAACCGAGTCACGATCGACGTTTTTCGAAAGTTTTGTGAGGAATGATAAGGCTCGATGATTTAAAATATTATTTCTAAGAAACGGAGAGCATAAAACAGTAAAAGAGTTCTTCAAATCGAACCCTACTTCAGAAACCCAAATCTGGGAAGTTTGAAGTTCGTGCTAAAAAAATGGAGTCACGATCGACGTTTTTCGAAACTTTTGTGAGGAATGATAAGGCTTGATAGAATATTATTTCTAAGAAACGGAGTGCATAAAATAGTAAAAGAGTTCTTCAAATCGAACCCTACTACAGAAACCCAAATCTGGATAGTTTGAAGTTCGTGCTAATAAAACCGAGTCACGATCGACGTTTTTCGAAAGTTTTGTGAGGAATGATAAGGCTTGATGATTTAGAATATTATTTCTATGAAACGGAGTGCATAAAACAGTAAAAGAGTTCTTCAAATCGAACCCTACTACGGAAACTTAAATCTGGGAAGTTTGAATTACGTGTGAAAAAACCGAGTCACGATCGACGTTTTTCGAAAGTTTTGTGAGGAATGATAAGGCTTGATGATTTAGAATATTATTTCTAAGAAACGGAGAGCATAAAACAGTAAAAGAGTTCTTCAAATCGAACCCTACTTCAGAAACCCAAATCTGGGAAGTTTGAAGTTCGTGCTAAAAAAATGGAGTCACGATCGACGTTTTTCGAAACTTTTGTGAGGAATGATAAGGCTTGATGATTTAGAATATTATTTCCCAGAAACGGAGTGCATAAAATAGTAAAAGAGTTCTTCAAATCGAACCCCACTACAGAAACCCAAATCTGGATAGTTTGAAGTTCGTGCTAATAAAACCGTGTCACGATCGACGTTTTTCGAAAGTTTTGTGAGGAATGATAAGGCTTGATGATTTAGAATATTATTTCTATGAAACCGAGTGCATAAAACAGTAAAAGAGTTCTTCAAATCGAACCCTACTACGGAAACTTAAATCTGGGAAGTTTGAATTACGTGTGAAAAAACCGAGTCACGATCGACGTATTTCGAAAGTTTTGTGAGGAAGGGAAGTTTGAATTACGTGTGAAAAAACCGAGTCACGATCGACGTATTTCGAAAGTTTTGTGAGGAATGATAAGGCTTGATAATTTAGAATATTATTTCTATGAAACGGAGTGCATAAAACAGTAAAAGAGTTCTTCAAATCGAACCCTACTTCGAAAACCCAAATCTGGATANAAATCTGGATAGTTTGAAGTTCGTGCTAAAAAAACCGAGTCACGATCGACGTTTTTCGAAAGTTTTGTGAGGAATGATAAGGCTTGATGATTTAGAATATTATTTCCCAGAAACGGAGTGCATAAAACAGTAAAAGAGTTCTTCAAATCGAACCCTACTACAGAAACCCAAATCTGGATAGTTTGAAGTTCGTGCTAATAAAACCGAGTCACGATCGACGTTTTTCGAAAGTTT
>NW_019272485.1:11487-13019 GCF_002738345.1 Cucurbita maxima | reverse complement strand
CGAACCCTACTTCGAAAACCCAAATCTGGATAGTTTGAAGTTCGTGCTAATAAAACCGAGTCACGATCGACGTTTTTCGAAAGTTTGGTGAGGAATGATAAGGCTTGATGATTTAGAATATTATTTCCCAGAAACGGAGTGCATAAAATAGTAAAAGAGTTCTTCAAATCGAACCCTACTACAGAAACCCAAATCTGGATAGTTTGAAGTTCGTGCTAATAAAACCGAGTCACGATCGACGTTTTTCGAAAGTTTTGTGAGGAATGATAAGGCTTGATGATTTAGAATATTATTTCTAAGAAACGTAGAGCATAAAACAGTAAAAGAGTTCTTCAAATCGAACCCTACTTCGAAAACCCAAATCTGGATAGTTTGAAGTTCGTGCTAATAAAACCGAGTCACGATCGACGTTTTTCGAAAGTTTGGTGAGGAATGATAAGGCTTGATGATTTAGAATATTATTTCTCTGAAACCGAGTGCATTAAACAATAAAAGAGTTCTTCAAATCGATCCCTACTACAGAAACCCAAATCTGGATAGTTTGAAGTTCGTGCTAATAAAACCGAGTCACGATCGACGTTTTACGAAAGTTTTGTGAGGAATGATAAGGCTTGATGATTTAGAATATTATTTCTATGAAACGGAGTGCATAAAACAGTAAAAGAGTTCTTCAAATTGAACCCTACTTTGGAAACCCAAATCTGGGAAGTTTGAATTACGTGTGAAAAAACCGAGTCACGATCGACGTTTTTCGAAAGTTTTGTGAGGAATGATAAGGCTTGATAATTTAGAATATTATTTCTATGAAACGGAGTGCATAAAACAGTAAAAGAGTTCTTCAAATCGAACCCTACTACGGAAACCCAAATCTGGGAAGTTTGAATTACGTGTGAAAAAACCGAGTCACGATCGACGTTTTTCGAAAGTTTTGTGAGGAATGATAAGGCTTGATGATTTAGAATATTCTAAATCATCAAGCCTTATCATTCCTCACAAAACTTTCGAAAGTTTTGTGAGGAATGATAAGGCTTGATGATTTAGAATATTATTTCTCTGAAACCGAGTGCATAAAACAGTAAAAGAGTTCTTCAAATCGATCCCTACTACAGAAACCCAAATCTGGATAGTTTGAAGTTCGTGCTAATAAAACCGATTCACGATCGACGTTTTTCGAAAGTTTTGTGAGGAATGATAAGGCTTGATGATTTAGAATATTATTTCTAAGAAACGTAGAGCATAAAACAGTAAAAGAGTTCTTCAAATCGAACCCTACTTCGAAAACCCAAATTTGGATAGTTTGAAGTTCGTGCTAAAAAAACCGAGTCACGATCAACGTTTTTCGAAAGTTTTGTGAGGAATGATAAGGCTTGATGATTTAGAATATTATTTCTAAGAAACGGAGAGCATAAAACAGTAAAAGAGTTCTTCAAATCGAACCCTACTTCGAAAACCCTAATTTGGATAGTTTGAAGTTCGTGCTAAAAAAACCGAGTCACGATCGACGTTTTTCGAAAGTTTTGTGAGGAATGATA
>NW_019272485.1:10734-11445 GCF_002738345.1 Cucurbita maxima | reverse complement strand
TCGAACCCTACTTCGAAAACCCAAATCTGAGAAGTTTGAAGTACGTGCTAAAAAAATCGAGTCACGATCGACGTTTTTCGAAACTTTGTGAGGAATGATAAGGCTTGATGATTTAGAATATTATTTCCCAGAAACGGAGTGCATAAAATAGTAAAAGAGTTCTTCAAATCGAACCCTACTACAGAAACCCAAATCTGGATAGTTTGAAGTTCGTGCTAATAAAACCGAGTCACGATCGACGTTTTTCGAAAGTTTTGTGAGGAATGATAAGGCTTGATGATTTAGAATATTATTTCTAAGAAACGTAGAGCATAAAACAGTAAAAGAGTTCTTCAAATCGAACCCTACTACAGAAACCCAAATCTGGATAGTTTGAAGTTCGTGCTAATAAAACCGAGTCACGATCGACGTTTTTCGAAAGTTTGGTGAGGAATGATAAGGCTTGATGATTTAGAATATTATTTCTCTGAAACCGAGTGCATAAAACAGTAAAAGAGTTCTTCAAATCGATCCCTACTACAGAAACCCAAATCTGGATAGTTTGAAGTTCGTGCTAATAAAACCGAGTCACGATCGACGTTTTACGAAAGTTTTGTGAGGAATGATAAGGCTTGATGATTTAGAATATTATTTCTATGAAACCGAGTGCATAAAACAGTAAAAGAGTTCTTCAAATCGAACCCTACTACGGAAACCCAAATCTGGGAAGTT
>NW_019272485.1:6589-10726 GCF_002738345.1 Cucurbita maxima | reverse complement strand
TTTTGTGAGGAATGATAAGGCTTGATAATTTAGAATATTATTTCTATGAAACGGAGTGCATAAAACAATAAAAGAGTTCTTCAAATCGAACCCTACTTCGAAAACCCAAATCTGGATAGTTTGAAGTTCGTGCTAATAAAACTGAGTCACGATCGACGTTTTTCGAAAGTTTTGTGAGGAATGATAAGGCTTGATGATTTAGAATATTATTTCTCTGAAACCGAGTGCATAAAACAGTAAAAGAGTTCTTCAAATCGATCCCTACTACAGAAACCCAAATCTGGATAGTTTGAAGTTCGTGCTAATAAAACCGAGTCACGATCGACGTTTTACGAAAGTTTTGTGAGGAATGATAAGGCTTGATGATTTAGAATATTATTTCTCTGAAACCGAGTGCATAAAACAGTAAAAGAGTTCTTCAAATCGATCCCTACTACAGAAACCCAAATCTGGATAGTTTGAAGTTCGTGCTAATAAAACCGAGTCACGATCGACGTTTTTCGAAAGTTTTGTGAGGAATGATAAGGCATGATAATTTAGAATATTATTTCTATGAAACAGAGTGCATAAAACAGTAAAAGAGTTCTTCAAATCGAACCCTACTTCGAAAACCCAAATTTGGATAGTTTGAAGTTCGTGCTAAAAAAACCGAGTCACGATCGACGTTTTTCGAAAGTTTTGTGAGGAATGATAAGGCTTGATGATTTAGAATATTATTTCTAAGAAACGGAGAGCATAAAACAGTAAAAGAGTTCTTCAAATCGATCCCTACTACAGAAACCCAAATCTGGATAGTTTGAAGTTCGTGTTAAAAAAACCGAGTCACGATCGACGTTTTTCGAAAGTTTTGTGAGGAATGATAAGGCTTGATGATTTAGAATATTATTTCTATGAAACGGAGTGCATAAAACAGTAAAAGAGTTCTTCAAATCGAACCCTACTACAGAAACCCAAATCTGGATAGTTTGAAGTTCGTGCTAAAAAAACCGAGTCACGATCGACGTTTTTCGAAAGTTTTGTGAGGAATGATAAGGCTTGATGATTTAGAATATTATTTCCCAGAAACGGAGTGCATAAAATAGTAAAAGAGTTCTTCAAATCGAACCCTACTACAGAAACCCAAATCTGGATAGTTTGAAGTTCGTGCTAATAACACCGAGTCACGATCGACGTTTTTCGAAAGTTTTGTGAGGAATGATAAGGCTTGATGATTTAGAATATTATTTCTATGAAACCGAGTGCATAAAACAGTAAAAGAGTTCTTCAAATCGAACCCTACTACGGAAACCCAAATCTGGGAAGTTTGAATTACGTGTGAAAAAACCGAGTCACGATCGACGTTTTTCGAAAGTTTTGTGAGGAATGATAAGGCTTGATGATTTAGAATATTATTTCTAAGAAACGAAGAGCATAAAACAGTGAAAGAGTTCTTCAAATCGAACCCTACTTCGAAAACCCAAATTTGGATAGTTTGAAGTTCGTGCTAAAAAAACCGAGTCACGATCGACGTTTTTCGAAAGTTTTGTGAGGAATGNTAAGGCTTGATGATTTAGAATATTATTTCTAAGAAACGGAGAGCATAAAACAGTGAAAGAGTTCTTCAAATCGAACCCTACTTCGGAAACCCAAATCTGGGAAGTTTGAAGTATGTGCTAAAAAAATTGAGTCACGATCGACGTTTTTCGAAACTTTTGTGAGGAATGATAAGGCTTGATGATTTAGAATATTATTTCTAAGAAACGGAGAGCATAAAACAGTAAAAGAGTTCTTCAAATCGAACCCTACTTCAGAAACCCAAATCTGGGAAGTTTGAAGTTCGTGCTAAAAAAATGGAGTCACGATCGACGTTTTTTGAAACTTTTGTGAGGAATGATAAGGCTTGATGATTTAGAATATTATTTCTAAGAAACGGAGAACATAAAACAGTAAAAGAGTTCTTCAAATTGAACCCTACTTTGGAAACCCAAATCTGGGAAGTTTNATTTAGAATATTATTTCTAAGAAACGGATTGCATAAAAAAGTAAAAGAGTTCTTCAAATCGAACCCTACTACGGAAACCCAAATCTGGATAGTTTGAAGTTCGTGCTAAAAAAATCGAGTCACGATCGACGTTTTTCGAAACTTTGTGAGGAATGATAAGGCTTGATGATTTAGAATATTATTTCTCAGAAACGGAGTGCATAAAATAGTAAAAGAGTTCTTCAAATCGAACCCTACTACGGAAACCCAAATCTGGATAGTTTGAAGTTCGTGCTAAAAAAACCTAGTCACGATCGACGTTTTTCGAAAGTTTTGTGAGGAATGATAAGGCTTGATGATTTAGAATATTATTTCTAAGAAACGGAAAGCATAAAACAATAAAAGAGTTCTTCAAATCGAACCCTACTTAGAAAATTATTTCTAAGAAACGGAAAGCATAAAACAATAAAAGAGTTCTTCAAATCGAACCCTACTTAGAAAACCCAAATCTGGGAAGTTTGAAGTACGTGCTAAAAAAATCGAGTCACGATCGACGTTTTTCAAAACTTTTGTGAGGAATGATAAGGCTTGATGATTTAGAATATTATTTCTCAGAAACGGAGTGCATAAATCAGTAAAAGAGTTCTTCAAATCGAACCCTACTACGGAAACCCAAATCTGGATAGTTTGAAGTTCGTGCTAAAAAAACCTAGTCACGATCGACGTTTTTCGAAAGTTTTGTGAGGAATGATAAGGCTTGATGATTTAGAATATTATTTCTAAGAAACGGAGAGCATAAAACAGGAAAAGAGTTCTTCAAATCGAACCCTACTTAGAAAACCCAAATCTGGGAAGTTTGAAGTACGTGCTAAAAAAATCGAGTAACGATCGACGTTTTTCGAAATTTTGTGAGGAATGATAAGGCTTGATGATTTAGAATATTATTTCTAAGAAACGGAGTGCATAAAATAGTAAAAGAGTTCTTCAAATCGAACCCTACTACGGAAACCCAAATCTGGATAGTTTGAAGTTCGTGCTAAAAAAACCGAGTCACGATCGACGTTTTTCGAAAGTTTTGTGAGGAATGATAAGGCTTGATGATTTAGAATATTATTTCTCAGAAACGGAGTGCATAAAATAGTAAAAGAGTTCTTCAAATCGAACCCTACTTAGAAAACCCAAATCTGGGAAGTTTGAAGTACGTTCTAAAAAAATCGTGTCACGATCGACGTTTTTCGAAACTTTTGTGAGGAATGATAAGGTTTGATGATTTAGAATATTATTTCTCAGAAACGGAGTGCATAAAACAGTAAAAGAGTTCTTCAAATCGAACCCTTCTTCGGAAACTCAAATCTGGATAGTTTGAAGTTCGTGCTAAAAAAACCGAGTCACGATCGACGTTTTTCGAAAGTTTTGTGAGGAATGATAAGGCTTGATGATTTAGAATATTATTTCTAAGAAACGGAGTGCATAAAATAGTAAAAGAGTTCTTCAAATCGAAACCTACTACGGAAACCCAAATCTGGATAGTTTGAAGTTCGTGCTAAAAAAACCGAGTCACGATCGACGTTTTTCGAAACTTTTGTAAGGAATGATAAGGTTTGATGATTTAGAATATTATTTCTCAGAAACGGAGTGCATAAAACAGTAAAAGAGTTCTTCAAATCGAACCNAGTGCATAAAATAGTAAAAGAGTTCTTCAAATCGAAACCTACTACGGAAACCCAAATCTGGATAGTTTGAAGTTCGTGCTAAAAAAACCGAGTCACGATCGACGTTTTTCGAAACTTTTGTAAGGAAGGATAAGGTTTGATGATTTAGAATATTATTTCTCAGAAACGGAGTGCATAAAACAGTAAAAGAGTTCTTCAAATCGAACCCTTCTTCGGAAACCCAAATCTGGATAGTTTGAAGTTCGTGCTAAAAAAACCGAGTCACGATCGACGTTTTTCGAAAGTTTTGTGAGGAATAATGAGGCTTGAGGATTTAGAATATTATTTCTAAGAAACGGAGTGCATAAAATAGTAAAAGAGTTCTTCAAATCGAAACTTACTACGGAAACCCAAATCTGGATAGTTTGAAGTTCGTGCTAAAAAAACCGAGTCACGATCGAGGTTTTTCGAAAGTTTTGTGAGGAATGATAAGGCTTGATGATTTAGAATATTATTTCTACGAAA
>NW_019272485.1:0-6502 GCF_002738345.1 Cucurbita maxima | reverse complement strand
CGTGCTAAAAAAATCGAGTCACGATCGACGTTTTTCGAAACTTTGTGAGGAATGATAAGGCTTGATGATTTAGAATATTATTTCTCAGAAACGGAGTGCATAAAATAGTAAAAGAGTTCTTCAAATCGAACCCTACTACGAAAACCTAAATCTGGATAGTTTGAAGTTCGTGCAAAAAAAACCTAGTCACGATCGACGTTTTTCGAAAGTTTTGTGAGGAATGATAAGGCTTGATGATTTAGAATATTATTTCTAAGAAACGGAGNGAAAACCCAAATCTGGGAAGTTTGAAGTACGTGCTAAAAAAATCGAGTCACGATCGACGTTTTTCGAAACTTTGTGAGGAATGATAAGGCTTGATGATTTAGAATATTATTTCTCAGAAACGGAGAGCATAAAACAATAAAAGAGTTCTTCAAATCGAACCCTACTTAGAAAACCCAAATCTGGATAGTTTGAAGTTCGTGCTAAAAAAACCTAGTCACGATCGACGTTTTTCGAAAGTTTTGTGAGGAATGATAAGGCTTGATGATTTAGAATATTATTTCTAAGAAACGGAGAGCATAAAACAGTAAAAGAGTTCTTCAAATCGAACCCTACTTCGGAAACCCAAATCTGGGAAGTTTGAAGTACGTGCTAAAAAAATCGAGTGACGATCGACGTTTTTCGAAACTTTGTGAGGAATGATACGGCTTGATGATTTAGAATATTATTTCTCAGAAACGGAGTGCATAAAATAGTAAAAGATTTCTTCAAAATCGNAAACTTTGTGAGGAATGATACGGCTTGATGATTTAGAATATTATTTCTCAGAAACGGAGTGCATAAAATAGTAAAAGAGTTCTTCAAATCGAACCCTACTACGGAACCCCAAATCTGGATTGTTTGAAGTTCGTGCTAAAAAAGCCTAGTCACGATCGACGTTTTTCGAAAGTTTTGTGAGGAATGATAAGGCTTGATGATTTAGAATATTATTTCTAAGAAACGGAGAGCATATAACAGGAAAAGAGTTCTTCAAATAGAACCCTACTTAGAAAACCCAAATCTGGGAAGTTTGAAGTACGTGCTAAAANCGGAAACCCAAATCTGGATAGTTTGAAGTTCGTGCTAAAAAAACCGAGTCACGATCGACGTTTTTCGAAAGTTTTGTGAGGAATGATAAGGCTTGATGATTTAGAATATTATTTCTAAGAAATGGAGAACATAAAACAGTAAAAGAGTTCTTCAAATCGAACCCTACTACGGAAACCCAAATCTGGGAAGTTTGAAGTACGTGCTAAAAAAATCGAGTCACGATCGACGTTTTTCGAAACTTTGTGAGGAATGATAAGGCTTGATGATTTAGAATATTATTTCTCAGAAACGGAGTTGCATAAAAAAGTAAAAGAGTTCTTCAAATCGAACCCTACTACGGAAACCCAAATCTGGATAGTTTGAAGTTCGTGCTAAAAAAACCGAGTCACGATCGACGTTTTTCGAAAGTTTTGTGAGGAATGATAAGGCTTGATGATTTAGAATATTATTTCTCAGAAACGGAGTGCATAAAATAGTAGAAGAGTTCTTCAAATCGAACCCTACTACGGAAACCTAAATCTGGATAGTTTGAAGTTCGTGCTAAAAAAACCGAGTCACGATCGACGTTTTTCGAAAGTTTTGTGAGGAATGATAAGGCTTGATGATTTAGAATATTATTTCTAAGAAACGGAGTGCATAAAATACTAAAAGAGTTCTTCAAATCGAACCCTACTACGGAAACCCAAATCTGGGAAGTTTGAAGTACGTGCTAAAAAAATCGAGTCACGATCGACGTTTTTCGAAAGTTTTGTGAGGAATGATAAGGCTTGATGATTTAGAATATTATTTCTACGAAACGGAGAGCATAAAACAGTAAAAGAGTTCTTCAAATCGAACCCTACTTCGAAAACCCAAATCTGGGAAGTTTGAAGTACGTGCTAAAAAAATCGAGTCACGATCGACGTTTTTCGAAACTTTGTGAGGAATGATAAGGCTTGATGATTTAGAATATTATTTCTCAGAAACGGAGTGCATAAAATAGTAAAAGAGTTCTTCAAATCGAACCCTACTACGGAAACCTAAATCTTGATAGTTTGAAGTTCGTGCTAAAAAAACCTAGTCACGATCGACGTTTTTCGAAAGTTTTGTGAGGAGTGATAAGGCTTGATGATTTAGAATATTATTTCTAAGAAACGGAGGGCATAAAATAGTAAAAGAGTTCTTCAAATCGAACCCTACTACGGAAACCCAAATCTGGATAGTTTGAAGTTCGTGCTAAAAAAACCTAGTCACGATCGACGTTTTTCGAAAGTTTTCTGAGGAATGATAAGGCTTGATGATTTAGAATATTATTTCTAAGAAACGGAGAGCATAAAACAATAAAAGAGTTCTTCAAATCGAACCCTACTTAGAAAACCCAAATCTGGGAAGTTTGAAGTACGTGCNGATAGTTTGAAGTTCGTGCTAAAAAAACCTAGTCACGATCGACGTTTTTCGAAAGTTTTGTGAGGAATGATAAGGCTTGATGATTTAGAATATTATTTCTAAGAAACGGAGAGCATAAAACAATAAAGAGTTCTTCAAATCGAACCCTACTTAGAAAACCCAAATCTGGGAAGTTTGAAGTACGTGCTAAAAAAATCGAGTGACGATCGACGTTTTTCGAAACTTTGTGAGGAATGATAAGGCTTGATGATTTAGAATATTATTTCTAAGAAACGGAGAGCATAAAACAATAAAAGAGTTCTTCAAATCGAACCCTACTTAGAAAACCCAAATTTGGGAAGTTTGAAGTACGTGCTAAAAAAATCGAGTGACGATCGATTTTTTTCGAAACTTTGTGAGGAATGATAAGGCTTGATGATTTAGAATATTATTTCTCAGAAACGGAGTGCATAAAACCGTAAAAGAGTTCTTCAAATCGAACCCTTCTTCGGAAACCCAAATCTGGATAGTTTGAAGTTCGTGCTAAAAAAACCGAGTCACGATCGACGTTTTTCGAAAGTTTTGTGAGGAATGATAAGGCTTGATGATTTAGAATATTATTTCTAAGAAACGGAGAGCATAAAACAGTAAAAGAGTTCTTCAAATCGAAACCTACTACGGAAACCCAAATCTGGATAGTTTGAAGTTCGTGCTAAAAAAACCGAGTCACGATCGACGTTTTTCGAAAGTTTTGTGAGGAATGATAAGGCTTGATGATTTAGAATATTATTTCTACGAAACGGAGTGCATAAAATAGTAAAAGAGTTCTTCAAATCGAAATCTACTACGGAAACCCAAATCTGGATAGTTTGAAGTTCGTGCTAAAAAAACCGAGTCACGATCGAGGTTTTTCGAAANGATGATTTAGAATATTATTTCTAAGAAACGGAGAGCATAAAACAGGAAAAGAGTTCTTCAAATCGAACCCTACTTAGAAAACCCAAATCTGGGAAGTTTGAAGTACGTGCTAAAACAATCGAGTCACGATCGACGTTTTTCGAAACTTTTGTGAGGAATGATAAGGCTTGATGATTTAGAATATTATTTCTCAGAAACAGAGTGCATAAAACAGTAAAAGAGTTCTTCAAATCGAACCCTTCTTTGGAAACCCAAATCTGGATAGTTTGAAGTTCGTGCTAAAAAAACCGAGTCACGATCGACGTTTTTCGAAAGTTTTGTGAGGAATGATAAGGCTCGATGATTTAGAATATTATTTCTAAGAAACGGAGAGCATAAAACAATAAAAGAGTTCTTCAAATCGAACCCTACTTCGAAAACCCAAATCTGGGAAGTTTGAAGTACGTGCTAAAACAATCGAGTCACGATCGACGTTTTTCGAAANTTTTCGAAAGTTTTGTGAGGAATGATAAGGCTCGATGATTTAGAATATTATTTCTAAGAAACGGAGAGCATAAAACAGGAAAAGAGTTCTTCAAATCGAACCCTACTTAGAAAACCCAAATCTGGGACGTTTGAAGTACGTGCTAAAAAAATCGAGTGACGATCGACGTTTTTCGAAACTTTGTGAGGAATGATAAGGCTTGATGATTTAGAATATTATTTCTCAGAAACGGAGTGCATAAAATAGTAAAAGAGTTCTTCAAATCGAACCCCACTACGGAAACCCAAATCTGGATAGTTTGAAGTTCGTGCTAAAAAAACCTAGTCACGATCGACGTTTTTCGAAAGTTTTGTGAGGAATGATAAGGCTCGATGATTTAGAATATTATTTCTAAGAAACGGAGAGCATAAAACAGGAAAAGAGTTCTTCAAATCGAACCCTACTACGGAAACCCAAATCTGGATAGTTTGAAGTTCGTGCTAAAAAAACCGAGTCACGATCGACGTTTTTCGAAAGTTTTGTGAGGAATGATAAGGCTCGATGATTTAGAATATTATTTCTAAGAAACGGAGAGCATAAAACAGGAAAAGAGTTCTTCAAATCGAACCCTACTTCGGAAACCCAAATCTGGGAAGTTTGAAGTACGTGCTAAAAAAATCGAGTCACGATCGACGTTTTTCGAAACTTTGTGAGGAATGATAAGGCTTGATGATTTAGAATATTATTTCTAAGAAACGGAGAGCATAAAACAAGAAAAGAGTTCTTCAAATCGAACCCTACTTAGAAAACCCAAATCTGGGAAGTTTGAAGTACGTGTTAAAAAAATCGAGTCACGATCGACGTTTTTCGAAACTTTGTGAGGAATGATAAGGCTTGATGATTTAGAATATTATTTCTCAGAAACGGAGTGCATAAAATAGTAAAAGAGTTCTTCAAATCGAACCCTACTACGGAAACCCAAATCTGGATAGTTTGAAGTTCGTGCTAAAAGAACCGAGTCACGATCGACGTTTTTCGAAAGCTTTGTGAGGAATGACAAGGCTTGATGATTTAGAATATTATTTCTATGAAACGGAGTGCATAAAACAGTAAAAGAGTTCTTCAAATCGAACCCTACTTCGGAAACCCAAATCTGGATAGTTTGAAGTTCGTGCTAAAAAAACCGAGTCACGATCGACGTTTTTCGAAAGTTTTGTGAGGAATGATAAGGCTTGATGATTTAGAATATTATTTCTACGAAACGGAGAGCATAAAACCGTAAAAGAGTTCTTCAAATCGAACCCTACTTCGGAAACCCAAATCTGGGAAGTTTGAAGTTCGTGCTAAAAAAACCGAGTCACGATCGACGTTTTTCGAAAGTTTTGTGATGAATGAGAAGGCTTGATGATTTAGAATATTATTTCTAAGAAACGGAGAACATAAAACAGTAAAGAGTTCTTCAAATCGAAACCTACTACGGAAACCCAAATCTGGGAAGTTTGAAGTACGTGCTAAAAAAATCGAGTCACGATCGACGTTTTTCGAAAGTTTTGTGAGGAATGATAAGGCTTGATGATTTAGAATATTATTTCTACGAAACGGAGAGCATAAAACAGTAAAAGAGTTCTTCAAATCGAACCCTACTTCGGAAACCCAAATCTGGGAAGTTTGAAGTTCGTGCTAAAAAAACCGAGTCACGATCGACGTTTTTCGAAAGTTTTGTGATGAATGAGAAGGCTTGATGATTTAGAATATTATTTCTAAGAAACGGAGAACATAAAACAGTAAAAGAGTTCTTCAAATCGAAACCTACTACGGAAACCCAAATCTGGGAAGTTTGAAGTACGTGCTAAAAAAATCGAGTCACGATCGACGTTTTTCGAAAGTTTTGTGAGGAATGATAAGGCTTGATGATTTAGAATATTATTTCTACGAAACGGAGAGCATAAAACAGTAAAAGAGTTATTCAAATCGAACCCTACTTCGAAAACCCAAATCTGGGAAGTTTGAAGTACGTGCTAAAAAAATCGAGTCACGATCGACGTTTTTCGTAACTTTGTGAGGAATGATAAGGCTTGATGATTTAGAAAATTATTTCTCAGAAACGGAGTGCATAAAACAGTAAAAGAGTTCTTCAAATCGAACCCTTCTTCGGAAACCCAAATCTGGATAGTTTGAAGTTCGTGCTAAAAAAACCGAGTCACGATCGACGTTTTTCGAAAGTTTTGTGACGAATGATAAAGCTTGATGATTTAGAATATTAGTTCTAAGAAACGGAGNGCATAAAATAGTAAAAGAGTTCTTCAAATCGAACCCTACTACGGAAACCCAAATCTGGATAGTTTGAAGTTCGTGCTAAAAAAACCGAGTCACGATCGACGTTTTTCGAAACTTTTGTGTGGAATGATAAGGCTTGATGATTTAGAATATTATTTCTACGAAACGGAGAGCATAAAACAATAAAAGAGTTCTTCAAATCGAACCCTACTTCGAAAACCCAAATCTGGGAAGTTTGAAGTACGTGCTAAAAAAATCGATTCACGATCGACGTTTTCCGAAACTTTTGTGAGGAATGATAAGGCTTGATGATTTAGAATATTATTTCTCAGAAACGGAGTGCATAAAATAGTAAAAGAGTTCTTCAAATCGAACCCTACTACGGAAACCCAAATCTGGATAGTT
>NW_019272484.1:0-26760 GCF_002738345.1 Cucurbita maxima | reverse complement strand
AATAAAATCCTTAATTTAGTACATGGTTGCAAAGATGGACATGAGAATGAGTTATTCTCATATGGAAAGAGATTTAACAATAAGTTATATCTCATATCCTCTCTTAACCAATTATTTAGTTTTATTTTGTATGTTAAAATTTAGAGAAATGATTGAAATGGTGAATGGGTCCTTGACGATAGTCGACCGCTATACTCTGGTTTAGGATGTAAGTGATGATTATCGGCAATATGAGTTGTGTCAATACCACACCGTTATCAAGAGAAAGTAAAGTAGAGTATAATAGATCAAGCGATCCATTTGTTGAGAGTACTGTAAGAGGCACACAAGTAAGAATGTTGGATATAACTACTCTTTCACATCAGAGAGATGAGTCTCATAGATCCAACTACAATATCAAAGAAACTTCGGGTGGTAGTGATTGCTTGCATTGATGTCTCCGTGGTATCCTAGAAACATGTAACATGATTTTTCTTACTCAAATATAGCTTCTTAAAACTTCACTTTTGAGTAATCCAGGAAGGCTACTTAATTTGCAGCCTCTAGTGAAGATGATCACTTTGAGGTGGGTTTGTTAGTGAAAATGCAATTATATAATCACGGTNTTTTGAGTTTCAGCTTTTTTTAACATCTCGGTATTTAAAATGGCTTTTATTTCGCTCGATTTTAACATATATAAGTTGTTTTCTAATTTTGCAGAACAAATATGAATACCTCTTTTGCAAATGAACAAGACATAGATATTAGATTTCTTTTCATTTCATGAACAAAAAGTACATTATCTAATATAATGAATCTATCTCCAAAAAACAACTTTAAATTTCATACTGATCTTGCTGAGACAGTTTTTCCTGTTCCAACCTTGAGTGTTATCTCACCGTCCGCAATCATTCTCCAGAAGCTAGTTTCCTGGTAAAAAGAACAAATATGATTAGTCGCCCTTGAATCTAGTATCCAAGTTGAGTTTTCATACTCTACTGAACATATTTCTACAACGAGTAAATCATATTTACTTTGTTGTGTCTTTTCGACTTTATTCTCTGCAATGTATTTTGGGCAGTTTCTCTTCCAGTGCCCGTTTTCGTTGCAATGAAAACATTTTTCTTTATCTGCTTTTTGAACCTTGTGTTTGCGGTTAGTAGGAATCTTATTTTTCCCTTTACCCTTCTTCTTCGTCAAAAACACTTTTAGAAGTTGAAGGTCCAGGCTTAATTTCTTAGTACGATCCACGTAGTAATTTTTTGGAGATAGCAACATTTGCTTCTCCTGTTTGTCCCTTGTTCGTTAAGAGGGATTGATAAGTCTGTAGCTCATTGAGAAGAGCAGTCAAGTTATATTCTAATTTTTTCATTACCACATTTGTGCAGAGCTGACTTGATTCTTCTCATCAATGACAACTTCATTTTCTTCTGTCACATTGAAATTGACCATCATGTCTAGGACATGTTCTCTAACTGAGGTCGCTTCTTACATACGACAGTTGTAAATGTATTTTATGGCTTCATGTCTAAGGGAGAAGGACGGTTGTCCAAACATCCCTTTTAGAGATTCCATAACTCTTAGTAATTCTTCGGAAGTGTGACCCGCCATTTTCAGACCTCAGAGATCGGTCCCAACAATGCTATCGAACGAAAAAGCCAAAGTTGGGAACGGACCTAAGAAATCCTATCCATTTTTAGAGTTTGTGTTGTTTCGACTCCCATGTTACAACCCTCCAAATGGGTAGTAGCTTTTGGGCAACATGTAGGTGGAACATGGGAATCTCACGGTGCAACCTAGTGGTGGAGACCATAGGAGGTGTTGATATACTTCCTTCTCCCACTTACTATAAATACTTTCTCTATTCACCTTGTTATTGACTCATGCAAATACCTTCCGAATGGAGGACGCTCCCAGGGCGACACAAGGCCGAGCATGAATCTCACGGTGTGAATTTTTCAGAGAGCGTAAAAGGAAAACGATGTATCTCATATATCTTTTTCCTCCCACTAAGTATTTTAGACGGTTGGGTATACCTATTACTTCGTTATATTCCGACTAATTAAATATAGCTTAAGTCTAGGTTATTTTTCTAAAACTTATATCACTTAAGCATGCTCATAAAACTAGGCTAACTAAGCTCAAGTACTGGTCCGATCTCCTGGTATTATGTGTTTTGTAAACTGTCAACGTAAGTACCTCCAGCCTTAGACAAGATCGTGCCAGGTGAGCTTTCTCGTAACTGCAATTTTGTAAGACATCGACCTATTTTAACTATTAAAATTGATCGTTCTCGGTTCTTAACCCTGAGTGAGCATGTACTTAACTTTATTATAGATTTTAACGTCTATCTCGTTTTATGACATTGAAAATAACCTATAACATGCATCTAACATGCTTTATATAACAATTATATAATCATCCATTCCATGCAATAATATAACAATTTATATCTATCACTCATGGAACCCTAAACATGCATACTATAAATTATAATAATTATAACATACTTGGAATGCATGAAACATGCTTAGCCTATGGTGAGATTTTAAATCTATATGACATACTTTGTGCATATACATTTTCTATTTAATTAAAACATACATTCATAATGCATAATTAATTAAACACGCTAAAGTGGATTGGTTTTGGCATTTTAAAACAAGCAATTAACTAAATTATTACATTAATAATTAAAAATAACTTGAACCGCTCTCGCATATGATTCGTTATTTGATTATTTTCTCTTGAGTGAATTTTAAGTGAAACACATTCTCTACCCAAGTAATTGCAAGATGCAAGCTTCACACTAAGAGGAATCAAAATCTCAAGTAAACTTCCTCAAGTGTCAATTTTTATTCTCCATCTCAACATAAATTAAACTTATTTTCGTGAAAACATCTATTTATAAAAGCAAAATATCTCGGAGTCACAAAAATAAAAATGAGATATAGATACGAGACATAAATATAATAGCAAATAGATATGGTAACATGTCATTTGTAAAAAACTAGGACACCGATGTGATAACGATACATTAATTAAAAAGAATTATTTCAAAAAATTTATCAATTTTATATTAGAAATAAATTAATATAAATAAGTTTATATGTTTGTATACTTAAAAAAAAGCTTAAGGTACGTTTCACTCTCAAAATATATTCAAACTCAAGGGTATGATACGAAATGCTGGATTATAAATTTGTAATGCATCCATTATATTAACAAGTGTTCAGTACATGCCCAACACGTGTCAAATTAGTGAAACTAAGTTATTCTCATGCTTTCTTTACACCTATTTAAAGTAGTTTGAAAACTAGCACATCAAATATTATAATTGAGTAACTACAACTTTAATTTTGTCCTTTAAGGATGGTTTTGACCAAAGAGAAATAAAATCCTTAATTTAGTACATGGTTGCAAAGATGGACACTCAGTCTCATATGGAAAGAGATTTAACCCTAAGTTATATCTCATATCCTCTCTTTACCAATTATTTAGTTTTATTTAGTATGTTTCAGAAAGATACGTCCATCAATAGCAAAAAAATAAAAAAAAATGAATAGAATAGATTAAATTAGTCAAAAGTAATGGCTAACATAATTAAAAAAAAAACGGCTAATTGCTAAAATAATTAAAAAAAAATGTAACAAAAACACAGAAGGAAGATTAGGAACACAAGTAAAAAAAAAAAACACAAACAGCCAAAAATCAAGATTTGAAAAGTGTTAAACAGTTTTAATATATAGACATTTCAAGACTTTACTAGTGCAATATTCCCATGAAATCTAACACTAGAGCATCATAAAATTTAGAGAAATGATTGAAATGGTGAATGGGTCTTTGACGATAGTCGACCGCTATACTCTGGTTTAAGATGTAAGTGATGATTATCGGCAATATGAGTTGTGTCAATACCACACCGTTATCAAGAGAAAGTAAAGTAGAGTATAATAGATCAAGCGATCCATTTGTTGAGAGTACTGTAAGAGGCACACAAGTAAGAATGTTGGATATAACTACTCTTTCACATCAGAGGGATGAGTCTCATAGATCCAACTACAATATCAAAGAAACTTCGGGTAGTAGTGATTGCTTGCATTGATGTCTCCGTGGTATCCCAGAAACATGTAACATGATTTTTCTTGCTCAAATATAGCTTCTTAAAACTTCACTTTTGAGTAATCCAGGAAGGCTACTTAATTTGCAGCCTCTAGTGAAGATGATCACTTTGAGGTGGGTTTGTTAGTGAAGATGCAATTATATAATCACGGTTTTATATCAATGGTTCCATTTATATCTATAAATGAAATTTGTGGTGTATTTTTTAGAAATTCAACAATAATCATATGTTATTCGGTTACAATTCTAAAGAAATTCAACTTTCAACCTTTTGTGAATGCTCAAAGCTACTTGCAAAGTATTGTCGATTATGATCCATAATACTCACCGGCTCAAAATTCAGGTTTGTTCATGTTTGAAATTGTGACAAACCAGAAGACAAGATGCTTATTAGTATTGTTTGTGATTGTTGTTGTGAATTCTTCATCTTTGAATACATATTTTGGTTGGTTCATGAATTTTTCCATCTTTTAAAAATATTATTTTTTTAGTTCGAGCCTAATTTCATAATAGGCGATTGAATCACAATATTGCAATATTTTAAGTTACTTTAACTAATTACTACAAGTTCTTTTTATGCATCTTATTTTGATCTAGCACATAAAGTAATTACTGAGTTCGACAAAATTGAAATAAAATCAAATAAAATCACTCAAACAAATCAATAAAATTGAAAAACAATTAGCCTTATGACACTTCCTTCAACTCCAAGGGGCGGTAAACCAAGGATTCCTTCGCCCAAGACCCATGATCCAACTCCCAACATGGAATTGATAAGCTATAGAATCATTCCAAGAACCTCAATGGATGGGTTACAAACTCACATTACCAACCTCGACAATTGGACGTGTCATCGGCGTTAGAAGAACGACTGCATCAGAGCAAGTCCATGGGGATAGAAGATCCCGTTGAAGATTGATAGACCAACCGTAATCTTCAGCCCAACGAGTCAAGCTTTTGTAGAAGCAAGAACCCTTGTATTAAAGAAATTAACATCTTCTTATACAAAATTTGGATAAACCAAGAGATAAAGCAAGAATTAGATTATGAGATCCAAGAGTGAGAAGCAAGATTTGGAACCTTGTTCAAAATTGAGTCACTCCACAATCGAACTTGATCAAGGCTTGACTAAATAACTCAGATGCAATCTACCACAAGAATTGCATCTAACATAAAAACGACAAAGATATGTTCAGATATCTATAAGGGGGAACGTCTCAACTTAAGAGATCAATTTCATTGATCACAAATATGCTTTTACATAATAATTTGTGGGTATTTATAGTCTTCCCACAAAAAAAAAAAAAATAGTGCCGGTGATTTAATCTCGATCTCTTTAAATCTCCACAGAAGACCAAGTCAATTTGAGCATTACAAACTTTATGAAATTAAAATAATAAATAAAGTTTTCTAACCACTCATGAAATGATGCTTGCAACTTCATCCGCTACTTCAACAGTGCAAATATTTACTTATGAAATGACGGTTGAACCTAGCCTATCCAATTTTGTAGATGAAGTATGAATGCTTGTTGAATGTTCTTGGCCTTGGATTGTGTAATAGGTCCAGTTGAAACACCGTGATTCTTATCATCATCCCCCTCTTCAAAAGGATTCGTCCTCGAATCAGAAAAAATCATCACCTACATCAAAAGAACTCAACTCAGTAACATTGAAAGTAGAATGTACACCGTGATTCTTATCATCATCCCCCTCTTCAAGATTCGTCCTCGAATCAGAAAAATCAGCACCTACATCAAAGGGACTCAACTTAGCAACATTGAAAGTATAATGTATTGACAATTCTATGGGAAGATCAATTTTATTGTTCCATGCAATCAAATGAGTCATTTTACTAAATGTCTTACGAAGCATTTATAGTCAAAAAAGAATTAGGAATCCACGCTATCTTTAGATCTACAGACTCACTCCCAATTGAATTGAGCTATCTATGGTTAACATTATAATGAAAGTTCATGAGTAAAATTATTTACGCTAATTCATTGAAACTTTAAAAAGAAATCATCTCTAAATTTAGATAAGATAGTAAATTATACTAATTGAATCAGGTGTAGTGAAGGTCGAACAAACACGTGACCTTCAAATCTTCAATATTACGCTCTCCCAACTAAGTTATCCCCGTTAACATTGAAAATGAAAATTTGGAAATTTTAAAAAGAAATAATCACTAAATTTAGATTATATAGTAATTTTAAAAAGAAATAATCACTAATTTTAGATTGAATATTCGAGTTATGCAAGTTTGTCAACTTGAATTAGGTGCGGTGAACGTGGATCAAACACGTGACTTTTAGATCTTCACTGGTGCTCTCCAAACTGAGCTATCCTGCTAACATTAAAAATAAAAATTCATCGGTAATTTTAGATTGAATATTCGAGTTATGCAACTTAGTCAACTTGAATCTACAGCTAACATTAAAAATAAAAATATTTTCACTACTTCATTGAGATTTTAAAAAATTGAATAGTCAGGAGTCGAGTTATGTGACTTGAATCAGGTGCGGTGAACGTGGATCGAACACGTGACCTTCAGATTTTCAGTCTGACGCTCTCAAAACTGAGTTATCCTCACTAATATTTGAAAAAAAAAATCATAAGTAAAGGTATTTCCGCTAATTCATTATATTTTAAAAAGAAATAATCACTAATTTTAGATTGAATAAAGTTATGCAACTTAATAGACTTATGCAACATAAACCAAGTGCGGTGAACATGGATTAAACATGTAACCTTGAGATATTCATTCCCAACTGAGCTATCCCCGCTAACATTAAAAATCAAAATTCATGTGTAAGGGTATTTCCGCTAATTCATTATTCATTGAAATTTTAAAAATAAATAATAACTAATTTTTTATTGAATAGTTAGCTTATGTAAATGGAAACTGGTGCGGTGAACGTGAAGATTAAACACGTGACCTTCAAATCTTTAGTTTGACACTCTCCCAACTGAGCTATCCCCGCTAAGATTAAAAATAAAAATTCATAAGTAAAACTATTTCCACTAATTCATTATATTTTAAGAAGAATTTATAATCAACTAAACTACAAGATATAATGAATGTCGATCAAACACAAGACCTTCCAATATTCAATCTGATGCTCTCCCAACTAAGCCATTCCAGATAACATAAAAAAATGAATAATCACATGTTTTAGATTGAATAGTTAAGTTGTGCAACTTAGTCAACTTATGCCAGTTGGATAAAAAACGTGCAAGATCTTCCTCTAATTCATCGAGATTGAGATTTTAAAAAGAAATAATTGCTAATGCAATGAACGTGGATCAAACACGTTACCTTTAAATCTTCAATATGACGCTCTCCTCACTAATATTAAAATTGAAAATTCAAAAAGTAAAGGTAAACTTATGCCAGCTGGATAAAAAACGTGATAGATCTTCCTCTAATTCATTGAGATTGAGATTTTAAAAAGAAATAATCGCTAATGCAATGAACGTGGATCAAACACGTTACCTTTAAATCTTCAATATGACGCTCTCCTCACTAATATTAAAAATGAAAATTCAAAAAGTAAAGGTAAACTTATGTCACGCTCTCCTCACTAATATTAAAATTGAAAATTCAAAAAGTAAAGGTAAACTTATGCCAGCTGGATAAAAAACGTGATAGATCTTCCTCTAATTCATTGAGATTGAGATTTTAAAAAGAAATAATCGCTAATGCAATGAACGTGGATCAAACACGTTACCTTTAAATCTTCAATATGACGCTCTCCTCACTAATATTAAAAATGAAAATTCAAAAAGTAAAGGTAAACTTATGTCAGTTGGATAAAAAACGTGACAGAATAATCGCTAATGACACTAATTTTAGAGTCAAATTATGCAACTTAAACAAAGTGCGGTGAAGTTGGATAAAAAACGTGACAGAATAATCGCTAATGACACTAATTTTAGAGTCAAGTTATGCAACTTAAACAAAGTGCGGTGAACGTGGATCGAACACATGACCTTCAGATCTTCAGTCTGACGCTCTCCCAACTGAGCTATCCCTGCAATCATTAGAAATAAAAATTCATCAGTATAGGTATTTTAGCTGATTCATTGAGATTTTAACAAGAAATAATGACTAATTTTCTATTGAATAGTCAGGTTATGCGAACTAGGTTTGGTTAACATGGAGATGGTTAACATGGAGATCGAACACGTGACCTTCAAATATTAAATTTGACTCTCTCCAAATTGAGCTATCCCTACTAACATTAAAAATGAAAATTTTTAAGTAAAAGTATTTATGCTAATTAATTGAAATTTTAGAAAGAAATAATCACTAATTTTAAATTAAATAGTCAAATTATGCAAGATTGAACACGAGACCTTTAGATCTTCAATCTAATGCTCTCTCAACTGAGCTATCCACACTAACATTAAAAATGAAAATTCATCAGTAAAGGTATTTTCACTAATTCATTTTAATTTTAAATAGAAATAATCACTAATTTTTAATAAGATATTCAAGTTATCCAACTTGTATAAGGTGCGGTGAACTAGAACACGTTAGGTATTTTCGATAATTCATTGAGATTTCAGAAAGAAATAATGACTAATTTTAGATTGAATAGTCGGGTTATGCAACTAGAATCAGGTGCGGTGAACGTGGATAACAAACACGTGACCTTCAAATCTTCAGTCTGATACTCTCCCAACAGAGTTATCCCCGCTAATATTAAAAATGAAAATTCATAAGTAAAGGTACTTTCGCTAATTCATTATATTTAAAAAAGAAATAATAACTAATTTTAGATTCAATAAGAAAGTTGTGTTTTTAGATTCTATAGTCAGGTAATAAACTTGTATTAGGTGCGTTGAACGTGGATAAAACACGTGTGACCTTCAAATCTTCCGTCTAACAATCTCCCAACTGAGCTACTCTTGCTAACATTAAAAATGAATATTCATCACTAAAGGTATTGGGTACGCTTCTGGAAATTCAACAAAAGGCAATAGTATTAGACCGAGATGCCAGATTTAAATCTCGCTTCTGAAAAATTCAACAAAAGGCATTGGGTACGCAGTTATAGTACGACATTCCACCCATAAATAGATGGTCAAACAGAAATGCTCAAGCAAATATTGGAAGAAATGTTAAGGACATATGTGATCGATTTAGCAGGAAGCTTGGATAAATACCTACCCCTTATGAAATTCTCTTATAATAATAGTTGCCAAGCAACCATAAAAATGACCACATATGAGGTTCTCTACAGACGAAGATTTTGATCCCCTATCTTTTGGGAAGGGGGGCAAACGAAAACTATTGGACCAGAGCTATGCAAATTACCAACGCCGCAGTCTAGAAGATTAAAGCTAGGATACAAACCGCACAAAGCCGAGAGAAAAGCTATGCAGATCTAAGGCGCAAGGACATGGAATTGTTGGTAGGGGATCATATATTCCTAAAGGTAGCACCCCATGAGAGGGGTGCTCAGGTAGGGTAAAGAGGGGAAGCTAAGCCCTAGGTTTATCCATCCCTTTGAGATATTAGAAAGGATTGGATCTAGAATCGGGCAATGCCCAAATTTGTCTGTAGTACGTAATATCTTTCATGTATCTATACTACGGAAGTATACCCTAGATCCTTCGCACGTACTGGCTCATGAAACTCTCTTCTTGAGAGATGACCTAACGTATAAAGATGACACGATTCAAATAATAGACAAGAAAGTCAAAAGATTGAGAAACAAGGAAATCGCTCTTGTTAAGGTCCTATGGAAGAATCATAGAGTAGAAGAAGCCACTTGGGAAACAGAAGGCAAATAAGAACCTTGTACCCTGGCCTATTTTAGAATAAACACTTTCGATGACCGAAAGTTTTCAAAGGAGAGGAGAGTTTGCAACACTCAAGGTCTCCAATAAGAGACCGTGTATAATCCCTACTAAGTTGTATCTAGAAGCAAAGAACAAGTAGAATTGAAAAAACATTGAGAAGATGATACTTTTTCTAATTTTTATAAACTTCCCGAATCATTAAATTTTTTATAAAATAATAATTACAAGGGGCTTAAAAAAGAAAGGCTCCGATCGGAGAAGACATTTCTGGCAGAAGATTCAAAAAAATCAAGAATGAAATTATAGAAATTCTAGATGTTTCAATGGTAGTGGAAAATCCATCTATAAATTATGAATTAGGGTAGACTATTAGGGGCAAGAAGCAAGCTTAATCGAGTACCCAATCGAGAGATACAAGTTTTTTGTTTTGGGGTATCGTGTTCATGGGTTTACCTCGAATTCGAGAACTAGTCCACTGTTCATTTCCAAACTAGTTCCTGCACCATCTAAATAAGTTTACCCATAAGTTTGGTGAAGGAAAGAGGTCCTCAAAGTGCTAGTAGGTTTTCCCACGAATCAGTCCATGTTAGGTTACCCTCTAATGTTTTCCTAAGCTAAAACCTCAACTCTTAAAGCCTAACCGAAGACATTATGTATAAACCTAAGTTCATCAATAATCCATGTACCAAGTACATAGAACTATGTGAATAACGTGCTAAATAAGTTGCTAGGATCCATACCCATAAGTAACCATTATTTGCCCATAAGTTCTTCTTTTGAGTCTGCTTCTTATTTTGTGTTTGTAACGATTATGTATATGCAACACCCCAAACATGAAGAAAATTAGCTCCCATAAAAATAAGCCACTCATGAAAGACCCAAAGGACAGAAAGGAAAAAAATTAAAGTTTTAAGCGAGAACAAGGGACTTAGTCAATTGAGTACCCTAACAAGTGATTTCAAGAATTGGAAAGGAAAAAGTAAATGAAAAGGGCAAAAAAGTTATTTTATCAATTATAAAAAATCTTTCTCGATTTGTAATTCTTTATGTAGAAGGAATCTCAAGATTCAAAAATAAGGGGGAAATGAACAAAAAACAATGAGGAATTTGTAGAAATATTATGGATTTTTCGAGAAAAATAATAATAAAATATTCAAAATGTAGAAATTACCAAAATACCCCTGAAAGAATGGATAATTAGAGAAATGCCACTCCTATTAGAATCAGAGCATCTACCGTGACCATCCGAGCAAAATCCTTCAAACTCAAATCTCAACCGTTGGATCTCCTCCAAAATTTGATATGATCTCAATGAACACGCACGGATCATCACATCCAACGACTAGTATTCAAAGCCAAGGTCGATAAGGCTATGATCGGAGTTGATATCTCCGAAAAATTATCCAGAAAGTTCAATCTCTAAATAACGAAGATTTTAGAGCTCTCAATGTCGGTTTAAGCTCCTCCGATAAAGTCTGAAGTAGGAGAACCAATACGAAATAAGAATCGAGAAAGGTTGATCCCCCAATCGAATGCAATAAGCGTTTAGATTATGGGTCTCCTACTCTAAGATTTCTTCCAAATTCAAGATCAATCCTCCACCATTTCTCTTCGAACATCTAAATAACGAAGATTCTGGAGCTCTCAATTTTGGTTTAAGCATCTCCTATAAAGACTGAAGTAGGAGCAATAATACGGAATAAGAATCGAGAAAGGTCGATCCCCCAATCGAAGGCAATGAGCGTTTAGATTATGGGTCTCCTACTCTCAGATTTCTTCCAAATTCGAGTGAATTCCTCCCCCATTTCTCTTCAAACATATTCCTACAGTTTCTCAACAAGATTACCCACAAGTTTTATGAAGGAATAGAGTTTTGAAAGTGCCCAGAAACCATTCCCTCAATTCAATCCGCCATTGAAGAACTTCAAGAAAAACTTGAAAATCAAATTCGAGGATACATGATGACTCGTCGAGCAAGAATGATTCCAATTAGTTTCTCCACCTCCAAGGAATGCTTCCATAGAAAACCACGAAGAAAAATAACCTCGAGAGCGTGCCGAATTGAAGGAAATAAGTTTCGAAATTAAATTGGGGATAAGAGTCGAATTCCTATCTACGATCTCTTTTCCTTCAAATTAAGGATTCCTCTAGCTTCAAAGGAAGATGTTGAGTAAACTTGATGAAAGAATTGAAAGCTGAAACGTCGTAGAACAAGCTACCCAAGAGATCAAAAATCTTGTGTTTTGAGTGAGTTGCATACTGAGTTCGATTTCTAGAAATTAAGGTCCTAGACTCAAAGACATTCCTCTAAACCAATTCCTTTAGCCTGAAGAAAGGATATGAAAGAGGTTCAATAACTTGAAACCCCTAGAATCGGCTACCAAATATAAAAATCCTTTGTTTTTTCTCCAGCGATAAATCAGATTTTGGACGAACTTTGGAAGCGAATATCTTAGGCTACGATCTACGAGAAGGTATCAAATCAATCCCTAACCCTTCCTTGTAACACTCATCTTTAAGTTTCACAAAGAAATCAAGGAGAGAAATGCTGTAAATGTGGCTGTACAGGCCGAGTTTCAGATGGCGGCGATGTGAAAAATGCGCATCTTCTTCCTGTTTAGAGGAAGAAAACGATGATATGGCCAGTTCAACTAAACTATCCAAGTCAACTCAAAATTTGACCTTTTCTTAGGTTTTCTCAATTTTAACCCTATTCCAGACCGATTCTTATAAAAACATTATGGTTTCATAAACTAGACACAATAAGGAGTACGTGGAAGGAAATTTGAAGTAATTCAGATACTGGAAGCTCAAGAATAGAGGTCCCAAACGTCAGCGAAGAGGCAAGTAGCCACCTTGGACTCTTTGTTAAGAAATACTTGTAGAAATCGCTTGGATTTTCATATGAACCCTAAACCAAGTATGAATTAAGAATATATGAAAAAAAAACCCAAAGAACCCTGAGTTAAGACCCTGAACCGATCAAATAGCTCGAGATTTAAGTAATGTTAAAATAACCCACTATATGAGCTCCGCTGCCCATCAAATTTTAATACTGAGCATATTATAGTATATTGAGGTTGGATATGAATTTTGGTGGTCATTGGATAAGGAAAAGTAGGTAAACCAAGAAACGGTGTAAAATGACCATAATGCCCCTAAGGAAATTTACCTTCAGCTCATGACCTAGATGACCTTCAAATGCTATGAAATTCATCAGTAGATCTTATTTTATAAAATCTTATATGAATCCTTTAGGATTGGTGGTTTATAGAAAAGTACTCTAATTTTATCCCAAGAGGTTATATAAGGTAATGAAGTTTGGGAGTTATTGGAAAACTTTAGTTAGCGAAACCAAGACATGGAAGAAAATGCTATCCATATGACTTTTCCCATGAAGCACGATGTTTATAAATTTTGTAGTCATTGTTGCCAATGTTTGGAAAGTATGGTATATAAATTGGGTACTAAATTATTGTTTTCAACTGCATGTCATCTGAGGTGGTTATTGGTTAGAGCTATTATTTATAAGAATTTTAAGTCATAAATTGGGTAACAAATTATTGTTTTCAACTGCATGTCATCTTTAGATTAATGAGCTGGTTAATAGAACATTACGAGCATTGCTTAGGGCTATTATTTGTAAGAATATTAAGTCTTGGGACGAATGTATGCCACTCATTGTTCTCTTTTTGAAGTTGTTTATGGATTTAATCCACTTACGTGTCTTGATTTGCTTTCTATCATCTAATATTTTTGTGAGTAAAGCAGCCACAAGTAATGCAAATGAGATCAAAACATTGCATAAAGATGGGAATGAGACAATTGAGAAACAAAATTTCAATGTTGCTTCAAGAATTAACAAAGGACGGAATGAAATCATTTTTCAACCTAGTAACTGGGTTTGGATACATTTTCGCAAGGAGTGATTCTCATCTCAAAGGAAGACAAAGTTACATCCAAGAGGGAATGACCTTTATTAAGTCCTTTAAAGAATTAATAACAATGCATATAAAATGATCTTCCATGAGAATTTCAGCACATCCTACTTTCAATGTTGCTGACTCGAGTCCTATTGATGTAGGTGATGATTTTCTGATTCGAGGACGAATCCTTTTGAAGAGGAGGAAGATGATAAGGACCACGGTGTTCCAAATGTTCCAACTATACCTATTACACGATCCAAGGCTAAGAAGATTCAACAAGCATTCATTTTTCATCTACAAAATTTGATAAGCTCGGTTCAACTATTATTTCATGTGTCACAAGCTTATTAGATTGAGGAAGGACCATTTGGAGCTTCAGAAGTGAATATTTACACGGTTGAAGGAGCAGATGAAGTTGCAAGCATCATTACATGAGTTGTTAGAAAACTTTATTTATTTTTAATTTCATAAAGTTTGTAATGGTAGAATTATCAAATTGACTTCATCTTTTGTGGAGATTCAAGGGGATCGAGATTAAATCCCGGCCACTAATTTTCATTCATGCCATGTTTTAATTTTTATTCTTTCTTATTTCTCAAAGATTAAAAAAAAAAACATTATCCTCTCTCGCATATGGTTCGTTATTTGATTATTTTCTCTTGAGTGAAATTTAAGTGAAACACATTCTCTACCCAAGTAATTGCAAGATGCAAGCTTCACACTAAGAAGAATCAATGTCCCTATCAACGTCCTTAAGTGTCAATTTTTATTCTCCATCTCAACATAAATTAAACTTATTTTCGTGAAGATATCTATTTATAAAAGAAAAATATCTCAGAGTCACAAAAATAAAAATGAGATATAGATACGAGACATAAATATGATAGCAAATAGATATGGTAACATGTCATTTGTAAAAAACTAGGACACCGATATGACAATGATACATTAATTAAAAAGAATTATTTCAAAAAATTTATCAATTTTATATTAGAAAT
The DNA here is from genome assembly GCF_002738345.1 of Cucurbita maxima. Lineage (NCBI taxonomy): Eukaryota > Viridiplantae > Streptophyta > Magnoliopsida > Cucurbitales > Cucurbitaceae > Cucurbita > Cucurbita maxima. The sequence continues at coordinate 11,925 of NW_019272484.1, read as the reverse complement.
AAACTCATATAAATAAGTTTATATGTTTGTACACTTAAAAAAAAAAACTTAAGGTACGTTTCACTCTCAAAATATATTCAAAGTCAAGGGTATGATACGAAATGCTGGATTATAAATTTGTAATGTATCCATTGTATTAACAAGTATTCAGTACATGCCCAACACCGTGTTAGATTAGTGAAACTAAGTTATTCTCATGCTTTCTTTACACCTATTTAAAGTAGTTTGAAAACTAGCACGTCAAATATTATAATTGACTAACTACAACTTCAATTTTGTCCTTTAAGGATCGTTTTGACCAAAGAGAAATAAAATCCTAAATTTAGTACATAGTTGCAAAGATGGACATGAGAATGAGTTATTCTCATATGGAAAGAGATTTAACCGTAAGTTATATCTCATATCCTCTCTTTACCAATTATTTAGTTTTATTTAGTATGTTTCATAAAGATACGTCTATCGATAGCAAAAATAAATAAATAAATAAATAAATAAATAGAATAGAATAGATTAAATTACCCAAAAGTAATGGCTAACATAATTTAAAAAGAAATCATAAAAGGAAGAATGGATTAAATTGGCTCATTGCTAACATAATTAAAAAAAAAAAAAACACAAACAACCAAAAATCAAGATTTGGAAAGTGTTAAACAGTTTTGATATATAGAAATTTCAAGACTTTACTACTGCAATATTCCAATGAAATCTAACCCTAGAGAATCATAAAATTTAGAGAAATGATTGAAATGGTGAATGGGTCATTGACGATAGAAATGGAAATGGTGAATGTGTCCTTGACGATAGTCGACCGTTATACTCTGGTTTTGGATGTAAGTGATGATTATCGACAATATGAGTTGTGTCATTACCACACCGATATCAAGAGGAAGTAAAGTATAGTAGAATAGATCAAGCGATCCATTTGTTGAGAGTACTGTAAGAGGCACACAAGCAATATTTTAAGTTACTTTTAAGATTAAAGGTAATAAAGTAATTACTGCCAGTTCTTTTTATGCATCTTATTTTGATCTAGCACATAAATGCTTCCTAATTATTTTATTTATTTTTTTATGAATTAGGTTATGAAGATCATTTGAATTATAAACGCTTTAATTCAAACAATATTTAATAACTAATGGTTTTAATATTTATACTCAAATATACTAACAAGTACTAGTAACACTAGTCTCAATGACTTAAATAATACAACTATTATCTCGAACTATAAAGAATTTAATTCCAACCTATTCTAATGGACAAACGCTTTATTAGACTATTGTAAGATTTCACTTCCTCAATTTAAGTAGCGTTCAACTACAACTATAAATATCAAATTCTTAAGTATTCATGAACAAAATCGGCCTAACAATGTCTCTTGGAACAATTTACCAAAGGTGTTAGAATGAGCAGTGTGGAAGGGTTGCCTTTAGATGCTTTAGTACCAATTAAAGATGTCAATATCCTAGTAGTGCAAAATGCAGGAAGGTTCGTAATTGAAAAGAATAACGAGAATAGTGAACATCGTGTCATCTACAAGCGTGTGGTGAACGGTCTAGTTAGTATGACTAGAGAACATCGTCCTTGCAGAATTTATATTATTGTGATAGAAGTTATAAATAACGATGATATTCCTTGGTCTTTTATTACAAAGGTGCAGAATTTTCTTTTTGTGCATGTGATATATCCATCGCCACCTACTTATAAGCTCTCATCTTTTAAAGAAGTTCTCGAGTTCCTTGTCCCCAAGTAGCAATACAACTACTAGAATGCTATCCCTACTTATAATAAGCCCTCTCTCTCTCTCTCTCTCGAAATATGTGTGTGTGTGTTTGTGGGTGTATTAATCTCTTTAATTAATGAAATATGGCATAGTCATAATGATATTATGAGTATCTTTTCTATCCCTCCCTTCCTTATTGCTATATAAAGAAAATGAAGATTATAAGTAAAAGTGTACAAGTAATTTGTTACTTTTGAACTTAAAATGCTTATAATTCAATTTATCTTTGTTATCAACAATAATTATCAAACGGTATATAATTTTGTCCAAGTAAGGTCGCTTCTGATTCCCTATATGATATCATAACACAAAATCGAGCGGAAGGGTTAACGATAAAATGATAACAAAAACCCATTCGTCGAACTAACTATAAAGGAAGGGTTGGTTGGAAACCATGTCTATACTTCTTTGCTTTAATCACAGGTAACTAAAGATATATAAGAACAATAGAATATGTCATGCCCAGTCAAAACATAAAAAATTTCTTGCCATGTTATAGTTAATGAGTATGGTATGCACAAAGATCCGACGTCACACTTCATGATTGGAGACCAATACAATTAGCTAAGGTCGTCCATACCGTCTTTGGTCGAATTATGTCAAGCAAATGTTGCAGCAAGCAAAGAGATTTAAGGCACAAATGTCTCTGATGTGAAAGGCGCACCAATTCAATGAGATTTAAGTAACCATGAATAAGACACATGATACAGCTTGTAAACGAAAAAAGTCCATGACTCTTGTTATTTTCTTCCACTACAAACCTTCTAGCCTCGTGCACTTTTTTGTCATTGACATCCTTAATTGAAATTAGAATTGAAGGAAACACTTCTCCACAACTTATTATGGAACACCTTTGATAGACAGTTTCAACAGATTTACTTTGTCGAGGAATACTTTAACATTCGATATTTATAGTTGAACGCTACTTAAATTGATGAAGTGAAATCTTACAATAGAGGTTAATAAATCATTTGTCTATTAGAAGGGAGCTTGGAATTAAATTCTTTATAGTTGGGATAAGGGATGTTTTAGTCCAACCAAGTATACTTTTTAGTTTTAAAATAAATTAATTTTTTTAGTTTAAAATAAATTGATTTTTTAGTTTTAATTTTATTCCGAATAAATTAATTTTGATGTGGTGTTATGTATTTTAATAAAATTAACATTAACTTAATCAACAAAAATTTGTATTTTTTTTTTAAATTATAAGCTAAATTAATAAAAATACCATTGAAATTTGCACTTTATCTAAAAAAAAATTACGCATAATTTTTTTTTTAAAAAAATAATGTGGATTTTAAAAAAAAAAAAAAGCTTCAAAACTACTCTTTAACTTTCAAAAGTGTTTAAAAAAAGATAGATGAGGAGAAAATTGTGTTCATGGGGAGAAAATTGAAGGTTATTTTAGGGGAAGGTTTTCAAGATCAGTATAAGATCCTGAAAACATAACAAGAAGTAATATCCTAGCTTAAGGTCGCCATTAAGAACCTACTAGTAGGCTACTTACTAAGTTTTACTCACTCCATGTTTATCATTTTTTTTCAAGTAACTAAGAGTTGGTCGTGGATGAGAGCGGACTTTGGAGTGTGGGCCATAGACTAACCTCTGTTTTTAATCTAGTATTTTTTTTCATCTTTTGAGTCTACTTCTTATTTTGTGTTTGTAATGAGTATGTATATGTAACACCCCGAAAATGAAGGAAATTAGCTCCCATAAGAATAAGCCACTCATGAAAGACCCAAAGGATAGAAAGGAAAAATTTAAAGTATTAAGCAAGATTAAGGGACTTAGTCAAGTCACTCTGTGCCTAACAAGTGATTTCAAGGAGTTAAAGGCCTTTTGAAAAGGATTGGAAAGGAAAAAGTAAATGAAGAGGGCAAAAAAAAAAAAGTCATTTTATCAATTATCAAGAATCTTTACGGATTTGTAATTCCTTATCTAGAAGGAATCTCAAGATTCAAAATAAGGGAAAAATGATAAAAAAGCGATTAGGAATTTGTAGAAAAATTATGGATTGTTCGAGAAAAATAATAATAAAATATTCAAAAAGTGGAATATTACCAAAATACCCCTGGAAGAATGGATAGTTACAGAAATGGCACTCTAATTAGAATCAGAGCATCTATCGTGACCATCCGAGTAAAATCCTTCGAACTCAAATCTCAACCGTCGAATCTCCTCCAAAATTTGATATGATCTAGAACGAACACGCACGGATCATCACATCCAACGACTAGTATTCAAAGCCAAGGTCGGTAAGGCTATGATCGGAGTTGATATCTCCGAAAAATTTTCCAAGAAGTTCGATCTCTAAATAACGAAGATTCTGGAGCTCTCAAAGTCGGTTTAAGCATCTCCTATAAAGTCTGAAATAGGAGCAACAATACGGAATAAGAATCGAGAAAGGTCGATCCCCCAATCGAAGGCAATGAACGTTTAGATTATGGGTCTCCTACTCTCAGATTTCTTCCAAATTCGAGAGCAATCCTCCACCATTTCTCTTCAATCTTATTCCTACAGTTTCTCAACAAGATTACCCACAAGTTCTATGAAGGAATAGAGTGCTGAAAATGCCTAGAAACCATTCCCCCAATTCAATCCGCCATTGAAGAACTTCAATAAAAACTTGAAAATCCAATCCGAGGATACATGATGACTCGTCGAGCAAAAATGATTCCAATCAGTTTCTACACCTCCAAGGAATGCTTCCATAAAAGACCACGAAGAAAAATAACCTCGAGAGCATGCCGAATTGAAGGAAATAGGTTTCAAAATTAAATTGGGGATAAGAGTCGAATTCCTATCTACGATCTCTTTTCCTTCAAATTAAGGATTCCTCTAGTTTCAGAGGAAGAAGTTTAGTAAACTTGATGAAGGAATCGAGAGCTGAAACGTCATCGAACAAACTACCCACGAGATCGAAATCTTGCGTTTCGAGTGAGTAGCATACCGAGAACGATTTCTAGAAGTTAAGGTCCTACACTCAAAGACGTTCCTCCAAAACCAATTCCTTTAGCTTGAAGATAAGATATGGAAGAGGTTCAATGAAGAAATAGGGCCTTGAAACCCCTAGAATCGGCTACCCAATAAAAAATCCTTTGTTTTATCTCCAACGATAAATCAGATTTTGCATGAACTTTGGAAGCGAATATCTTACGCTACGATCCACGAGAAGGTATCAAATAAATCCCTAGCCCTTTCTTGTAACATCCATCTTTAAGTTTCACGAAGAAATCAAGGAGAGAAACGCTGTAAATGTGGCTGTACAAGCCGAGTTTCAAATGGCGGCAATGCGAAAAATGCGCATCTTCTTCCTATTTAGAGGAAGAAAACGATGATATGGCCAGTTCAATTGAACTGTCCAAGTCAACTCAAAATTTGACCTTTTCTCAAATTTTCTCAATTTTAACCCCATTCTAGACCGATTCTCGTAAAAAACATTATAGTTTCATAAACTAGACACAATAAGGAGTATGTGGAAGGAAATTTGAAGTAATTCAGATACTGGAAGCTCAATAATGGAGGTCCCAAACGTCGACGACGAGACAAGTAGCCCCCTTGGACTCTTTGTTAAGAAATACTTGTAGAAATCGCTTGGATTTTCATATGAACCCTAAACCAAGTATGAATTAAGAATATATGGAAAAAAAAAACCCAAAGAACCCTGAGTTAAGACCCTGAACCAATCAAATAGCTCGAGATTTAAGTAATGTTAAAATAACCCACTATCTGAGCTCCGGTGTCTATCAAATTTTAATACTGAGCATTTATAGCTTGAGGTTAGATATGAAATTTGGTGGTCATTGGATATGGATAAGTAGGTAAACCAAGAAACGGTGTAAAATGACCTTAAGGGGTAAAAACTATATTATTTCAAACCCTCCATTGTTGCTTCTACTTTGCATGAAAATGCTTCCACTAAATCATGTTACTAACTAGTTGGTTTGGTTCGGTTCAATTCTTGGGTCCACTAGATTGAATCGACCTAGCTCAATTAAACTCTTGATAATATAAAAATCATAAGTTTCTTAAATTACGTTAACTTAAAAGTTTAGCCCCTAATTTTTTTTTTAGAAAGTTTAGCTTTGTGTCTAGTTGATCTCTAGATGCTTAAAAGTATCTAATAAAACTTCTATGCAAGGAACTTTTCTGTATAAGTGATGTAAGACTTCAGGTTTATTATTAAGGAATTTTAAAGGAGTGATTTGATATATCATAGAGGACAAAAGATTTATTTGTTTCAAATATCTTATGTTGACCATTCTTTTTTTGTCAAGTATTTTGAATATTATCATTGTGAATTACTAATGCCGATTGAATCTCATTAATAACAATATCCCAAAACTCGGGTAAAGATGACATCAAAATTAATACTTTAATTTCATCTTCAAAATTTATTTCTACTTAACTCAGTTGACTTATAATCATAATAGTCACCCATACACAAATGTTTACAACCTTAAAAGGTAAATTTGTAAGGAGTACACGAGAAAAGTGCTTAAAATAGTTTCAAAATATAAAAAAAAAAATATATAGGGATTGGTCAAAGTCAACATTTGTTTTCTGGTTAGCATGGTACCATCAAAACTTGTTTATTTCTTTGAAATGTTTGAGTTTACAATTTACACGTTTTCATTTAGAAATGAAGCAAAATTAGTCTGGTTGTAAAATGTTGTCACGCTTAAAACTACCATAAAGGTATAATCGACCTATTATCCTTCCACCAATAGGAGCAAAAGGCAACGTTACTAAGTGAAACTAGTTTCATGTCATTTATTCAACAATAAGGGTGTTAGCATGCATTTGGAAATGAACTCATATTTAAAAAATTTAGATAAAATAGAAAAGAATTGTTATCTCAATGATAATGATACTATGTGAAACTAGCCTCAAGATGCTTCCTTAACTCTTAGGGGCGGTAAACCAACGGTTCCTTCACCCAAGACCCATGGCCCAACTCCCAACATGGAAGGGATAATCTAGAGAATCATTCCAAGAACCCTAACGGATGGGTTACAAACTCACATTATCAAGCTCAACAACAAACAATGTCGCCGGCAAACTTATGAAGACTACATGAAATTATGAATATATTAATGTTGGATTTTTTTAATTTACCGATTTTTAAAATGTTAAATTATGTAAAATTACTGGCAAATAAGAATATTTTAGAGAGCTTTTCCTTTTTATTTAAGATTTTGATATTCAAAAAGCTAAAAAACAAGGAGATGAAATATTAATGATATTAATGGGTCATAGGTTGTTGAAGAGGAGTGAGTGAAAATAAAAAGGGAGATGATTTATGCAAGTCACTAATAGTTAGAACCTTATTTTAGAATGTTAAGGGCATTAATTTTGAAAGTTCATGAATATTTTTGGTACTAGTGGTTTTGTCAATATAAGAATGCAACTTATATTAAAATTCATACTAAAAAATTACTTTTTTTATGTTTATGTCACGAGCCATTTCCGAAGCAAGTTAAAAGAGGTTGAACACAAAGTAAAATGTTTTCTCGAAATAAAAAAAGAATTAAAATATAATAAACATATATATTTACATTATATTCAAAATAGAGTTTATAGGTTCATAGTACAAAATAAGGGAAAGGTTAAAAAAAATCATTTTAAAACATCAAAAATAGTTTTGGTGGGTGTTGTTGGTCTAGGGCAACTACTCTTAGTTACATGAAAAAGATGGAGTGAGTACAAGACTCGGTAAGTTAGCCTAATTGTAAGTAAGTTTTTAACCATGTTCATAGTGGGTGCTTGGATACCACACTCTTTTGTTAATGATAGCTTGGTTCTTGTCCGAGAATAGTGGCCCTTAGGTTCTAAGTACATGGTTCTATGTGGTGGAGTACTTTGGAATAAGGTTTGGAATCGGTAATTATTCTTATTTCTTTTCCTTTAGACACTCGGTGGTTGGGAGCAAATCGAACAAAGTGTTCGTCCAAAATTTTTAAAAGGGCCCAACCAAATTCGAACTGGTGACCTCTTGATTTGCAGTCAAATGCTCTACCACTGTCCTATGAACCCATTTTATATGATTTTAGCATTAGTGACCCCTTCTACCAAGTGTCAGTCCAAAAGTGTAAAACGTGTCTGTCGAAAATAGAAAGGCCAAAAAGATAATTCAAACATAGTTCATCTACAAACTACCCAAAGCTATTAAATACAAATTGAAGAAAATAAGAAATAACATAAATAATCTTAAATGTAATTCAACTCCCGAAGATAAAAAGTCTTCAAATTACATTCCAATGTCAAGTGATATTTTATTACAACTCAATTCTTTTCTTGATTTATTGTAATTGAACTTAAAAGTATGACAAATACGCTGGATTTATTTTAAATTTCCTTTAAAATTGTTGTGCACGGAGTACAATGGAAATAATATATATATATTTTTTTTACTGTTTTGTAATTTGTATGGTATTATTAGAGGCTTTTGAATGAATATGATAATTGATTCTCGGTCCTCTTTGACAATTTTAGATACCTCCATATCCGATATTTGATGCGTCACGTTTCACTATGAGATCTGCCCTTGGGTCAATAAGACTTAAGTAGAGAGTTTATTTGACTAATGATTTGATTTTTTTGGGTCGTAGAGATATCCTTTACAAATCAAGACTTTGTATTATTTTCAAGACACTCATCAAGACATTTGTAAATATGCCTGATATCTTGAAGGATTTAGGACACATAATTGAGAGAACCTAAATTTTTTTTGAAGTTGGCTTTTCTAGGCTACGTCACCACGAAAGTTTGAGACAAACTCAATGGACCATTGAATGGGTTTTATAAGGCTCAAATAAATTTAAAATCCAAGAAAGCGGATCTCAGTTTGATATTATTTGATTTTGGGTATGGACACAACTAGCTGATTTCTTTTGATTGCATTAATGAATGTATGTAGATGTTTAAAGTGTTCATCTTAATGGTTTTAGAAAAGATCAACACATCATCCATATAAACTATTGATATTTTTTGAAAGAATTGAAAATATCATTCATAATCATCTGAAATTCGGATGGAGTGTTTTTTAGCCTAAATCGCATGACGTTCCTCACATATTTTCTAAACTGGACATTAAATGCTATTTTATATTTGTCCTTTTAGGAAATTAGAATTCTTCTTAATCCCAATTTCATATCGAATTTTATAAAAACATTTGACTCTAATTTTTTTTATCAAATCATTTTTTATTTGGTTTGGATATCTTATTTATTCTAAAACCTTATTCAAAGGTTTGTAGTTAATTACCGGTATCAGAATTTCTGGTTTCTTTTCAACATGTTGTTAACCTAAAACGTTAGACATGACCACATGCTCTTTAAAGACCTTATCAGCTTCCTTTGCAAAATATCACCTAAAATTTCAAAGTATTTAGTGTTTGATGCTTTTTGACTTAACCCTAGGGTTCTATTTATGGTGAACTTGTGATAGTTTTTGTCAAATTATATATTAGAATACCTAATACATTAAGATATAATATCTTATTTAAATAATATTAAAATTTCGTAGAATATCATAATATATGTTTAATTAATATGAATCTCATTCAAATTGTAAATATATATTTTTATTTAATGTTTATGATACACATCAATTATTTTAATATTTAACATATCAAATATGTTAATATGTTTTGATATTATATTTCAAGACTATAGGAACTTACTCAGAGGACTTGAGAGTTATGTTGGCCCACAATGCATCTCATGGACGATGCAAAACTATGGTGGCGCTCGAAGGTGAATTGTATAAAAAACTAGTCATGCACCAAAAAATCATGGGAAGACCATTGATGGAATTGAAGCAATCGACGCTCCCCTGGATGGGTTTCCAATTAAAGACCTAACGTTTGATGTTGACTCTTTTGAAGAAAAAGCCCCACGATCGAACACTTCGAAATGTCGCGGTAGCTCTAAGAACTCTACCATACGACCCGAGAGTTGAGGGCTACAGGAACTTTCTCATACGACCTGAGAGCTACGTTAGCCGCAATGCATCTCATGGACGATACAAAACTATGATAGTGCTCGAAAGTGAATGGTATAAAAAAGGGTCATGCACCATATAACTCATGGGAAGATCGTTGATGGAATCGATGCAATCGACGCTCCCCTGGATGGGTTGCCAATCAAAGACCTAACATTTGATGTTGACTCTTTTGAAGAAAGAGCCACACAATCGAACAGCTCGAAACATCTCGGTAGCTTTGAGAACTCTAACACACAGGGAATGAAGTGTCGAAGAGTTAGACATTAAGCAAAAGATCATGCTAAAACTCTTCAGCGATCTGACAAAAGACTTCAGGACATCTACACCAAAATTTCATTGTCGTTTAGCGATTATGATATATGGCTTTTACCGAGCAAACCTGGGTTCGATTCTCGACGATGGAATATTATTTTCTTATTTCATTTTATTTTACGGTTTCTATCTTAGATTAAAAAGACTTTTAGGAACTTGGTACCTTTGTTAGAGTTATGTTATAGATATTTGGTTCAATTTCAATAAGAGGGGTTGAGGTGATTCAAATGATTAATGCGATAATCCAGTCCTTTTCGAGGTCTCTCTTGTTGAATGACATCATGGTTGAGATGAGCACTTGTTGTTTTTCACAGAATTTCGGTGAGAGGAAATTGAGAAAATGCGTAACAAAAAGAAGAGAGAAAAATAACTCTGACTGCATTCAGGTTATTTTATTTTCTGAACAAATCTCCTATTTAAAGTAAAAAGGATTCTAAAATTGGCTGGAGAGTGGCCAACTAAATCTGTGCCACTCCCTACAAAATTTCAGTCTAAAACTATGGTGATCCATTCGATGTGATTTGTCAAATGGTCAAACTGACGATTTTCTGAAATCGTGTGAATAAGAAAAACGGTAAAACTCAGGTTCTATCTAACAATCTCCTCCTAAAACCTGTAGTATATCTACCTTACTATTTGAACTCCAATCTTTGAACGTAGTTCTTCAAATTTCACCCGCGCCAGAGACTTGGTGAAGATGTCTCCAAGTTGTTCTTCTGTTCGGATGTAATCAATTTTGATGAGCCCTCGATCTGCACATTCTCGAATGTAGTGGAATCTGATTTCTATGTGCTTGCTTCGTTCATGCAAAACTGGATTTTTGATCAGGGAGATCGTAGCTTTGTTGTCTACGTATAGCATTGGTGGATCACTTTCTCTCCCGATGAGTTCTTCCATTAGTCGCGCAAGCCAGATCCCTTGTGTTGCTGCCATCGAAGCGGCGATGTATTCTGCTTCACAGGAAGACAAAGCAACTACTTCTGTTTTGTTGATTGCCAGCAGATTGCGCCGCCTGAGAGAAAGTAGATCATTCCGCTAGTGCTCTTACGATCATCAACGTCACCGGCCATGTCACTATCATTGTAGCCAACTAGCTTGAGTTTCTCCTTTCCGCTCCCTGCGCAGTATCTTACACCCCAGCCTCTGGTTCCGGCTACATAGTGCAGGATGCGCTTGACAGCCACTAAATGCTCCTCCTTAGGTGCTTCCATAAACCGGCTCACATATCCAACAGAATAAGCAAGATCAGGACGAGAGTTTACCAGATAGCGCAGACTCCCAACAATGCTGCGGTAATTGGTGGAGTCGACTGTCGTCGTAGTGCCAGCCTTCCTTAGTTGGAGTCGGGCCTCCATTGGCGTCCTTGTAGGATTACTGTCCACAAGTCCAGTTGTGTCCAGCAGCTTCTTTGCGTATGCACTTTGGCAGATGGAGATGCCGGTAGAATTCTATTGCACTTCGATGCCGAGATAGTAGCTGAGCACGCCGAGATCGCTCATCTCGAAGTTTTTCGACATCTCCTTTTTGAACCTTCCGAGGACTTCCATGTCACCTCCAGTGATTATGAGGTCGTCGACGTACACTCCCACGATTAGTCGCTTCTTGTCATGGCCGTGCGTGTACATGCCATGCTCAGAGGCGCAACGTTTGAATTTCAGTGACAGTAAGTACTTCGCGTTCCAGGCTCGTGGAGCTTGTTGAAGCCCGTAGAGTGCCTTGTGCAGGCGCAATACTTTATTGGGGTTGTTGTTATCCAGGAAGCCAGGTGGTTGTCGGACATAAACAGTCTCCTTCAGCTCTCCGTTAAGGAAAGCAGACTTTACGTC